>NC_091749.1:73741232-73831232 GCF_043380555.1 Nothobranchius furzeri
CATGAAGCAGCCTGCTCGACCCGAGCATCTCTCTTTTTCTGTGATTTTACAGAAAAACAGGCAATCAAAGTAAAAATGCCAGGGCTCATTCTACAGGACCAGGGCATTGCAGGAGAATGTATGAAGAAGACATTTATTATTTCTATACATGTTTTGACCGTCTAACTTCCATAATGTCCCTTTAATATTCATCTAACTCCTATTCACTTTCTCTCTCCCTTTCCTTACATTTTTAATCACAATTTTTATTGTTTTTCTCATTTTAAAGGCACAGTGTGTGATATTTGAACCTGTTTACTAGGGATGAGCCGGATACTCGAGTATCCGTTACGGATAAAGCATTTTTGAAGAATACGAGCATGAAACGAGTAAACCTCGTAAATATCTGTAATCGTGCTGAAGGAAAATCCTCATTGGGTAACTGACTGTCTTCACGCTCTGTGATTGGCCAGTCACATAGAGTGCCCGCCCCTCCCTACACACAAAACTGCAGCCGGTCGGGAGCGCAGTCCGTCCTGTTCATCCACGCACACACAGACAGTAACGGATCTCGCTGTGATTGCTTCACTGTTGCTCACGTTTCTTCAGTAGTCCCTAGGTTTTCTTCAGCTCGCCTCTTTTTTGGTTGAATATTTAAAGTTACTTTTTTCGTAACTTACATGGTGCATTTGACAAGACAGAGCTGCCGTGCTGTGTTATGATCCTTGTGTTATCATAAACACTGAACAACAGAAATACGAAAGATGGATTAAAGAAGCAATAGAGATAAGGAGACGTGGATGTGGGACCATGAACAGGGACGATGGAGTGTACACGTTAGACCGCGCATGGGACTGCATCGTCGGAGAGGGGAGAGCGGGCAGTAGAGGGCGACAATGTCCTCTGCTGCCCGCAGATAAACGGAGAAGGAAGTGACGCGCCACCATCAGCGTCAGCCTGAGGAAGCCTGCAGCTGCCGGCGAAACGAAGCGACCAAACAGGTAAACAAAACTGTTTCTGTGTTTTAAAAAGAACGAAAGCATGGATTAAGAACCACGACACAGCAAGAACACACCTAAGAAGTTCAGCTGTCTTCTGAGCCCTCTCGATGACGCTCCTAAGATGGGGACCAAACAGAACGTCAGAGGTGACGGGGCCTTCCAGCATCTCCCCTGTGCAGGTGTTCAGGAATGGAGGGCAGGGCCTTGAGCCACAAGGCCCGCTGGATAAGGGTCTGCCAGGAAGCAACGCCAGCTGAACCGGTGAGTACAGCAGCGCACAGATTGAGAATGGCATCAGCTGTTTTAGTAATGATGGTTTTTGACTCGTCAGGAGCGTCAAGCTCTTCCACCATTTTGGAAACGCCAAAGGCGAAAAGGGCGATGTTATTTCCTGCAGCGCCGGTCTGGAAGGCGCACTGGTGTGCACGATCGGTGAGCTGCCTCAGCAGCTGGTCATGCTTAGAAGCGGGAACTGCTCGCGGGCCAGCGAGGTGGTTCTTGGCGCCAAACAGCGAGGCCAAGTCCGGCTCCAGTGGAGGAACGGAAGGCCAGCCGGAAGCCGGCGGACCAGCAGCTCATTGCAGTGGGGAAGCGCGGTCAGATGGGGTATGGACAGCGCGTCTGTGTTGCCCCGAAAATTCCCGCCAAATCATCTGCTTCAGGCGGAGCCGGTTCTGGCATGGCTAGCCCCTTGCGGACTGCAGCCGCGGAGATGATGGCAAGCAGCTCCTGGAGCAGTGCTCTAACTGCTGGCAGGGAGGAGCGAGAAGTCACTGGAGCAGAAGGACCCGCTGAGCGAGGCTCGTCGACCTCCGTGTTGTCCAGGAGGGAAGAAGGGCTATGGCAGCCAGCCTCGTCGTACTCCTCACTGTCGATGACATCGTCCAGTCGGTTGAAGCCAGCCGGCTCCTGGCCGACGTTGAAGAACTGTAAGACCTTGTCCAGCGAGTACGTGTCAGACACCGGAAATTCCTCGTCGGCGGCGGGGGTGAAGTACTCGACCCGGCGGATCTTTTCAGCCACGGCAGAGCGGCACACAACGGGCACGAGGCCTGGGGGGTCAAGGCCAGGCCAGCGTGATGAGCCCCGAGACAGACCTCACACTTGGCGTGCAGGTCGCCGCTGGAGATGGAGCCCATCTGGCAGGCAGGGCAGGTCCTGGCGTCGCTGGACATGGTAGGTGAGTAGAATGCTTCTGGGATAATTGCTCTTTAAAGAAAGCTTGTAAGCTTGGCTTGAAGAGATAACGGAGGCGAACAGTGGAGTCGCTCCACTTATATACCCACAGGGGTGCCCACCATTAGTGGGCGTACATTTAAGCTCTTCATGATTGGCTGATGCTGAGATCATCCTTCCAACAGCAGCTAGCTTAAGGGCGAAGACTAGACAAAATAGAACTGCCATTCTGTACTCTTTGGGTTTGGTTTCTAACTGACCTCCCTCCCACCATAAGGTAATCACGCATCTTTGTTGGAACAAAGAACTGATGAAACATCTTTTCAATGTCACAAGTCACCGCTACATTTCCTTCCTAAAACGAGAGAGAACGCCTAGTTTACCAGGTCAGGACCGGTAAGTAGAGTGTCATTTAGTGAAACACCCTGAAATTTTGCTGAACAATCGAAAACCACTCTTAATTTATCTGGTTTCTTAGAATGGTATACACCATGATGTGGAATATACCATTCCAGCTCTCCCTCAGAAAGTGAATGTGCTGGCTCTGCAACACCTTGTCTAATTGTTTCTTCCATGAATGCAGTATAACGTTCATGGTACTGTTTGTCCACCTTTAATTTTCATTTAACATTCTGCAACTGAAGAAAAGCTAGTTTCTTATTGTTTGGTAATGTGGGGGACCTTCATCCTTAAAAGGAAGAGGCATTTAGTAATGTCCATCTTCTGTTTTCGTGATGTTACTTGCGAGAAATTGCCCAAAACGAACATCCTTTTGAGAGACATATTTATCTTGATATTTTCTCTCACTGAAATCCATTTCTAAGGCCTTGAATACATCTGTGACTGGGGGCATTGGTGACTCTTTCACTAAAACTCTGTGCACAAAACTCTGGCCATCCTGCCGGTCAAGCTGTGGGTTAGCTGACCCTATGATTGCAATGGCCAATCATAACCTATCAGCATTCCCACTTCACAGTCTTGGAGAGGCTGCAACTTATTCACTAGTTGTTCATTTCAAGTTGTTTACCCATTCCTGAACCTTCAGTTTTCACTGGTGATCCTTTGAAGTTTATAGAATGGAGAGTTTCCTTTATGGCTATGATCGATCAAAAACCACTGCCTGCCTGTGAAAAAATGTTGTTGTTAAAGAAGTACCGTGCCGGTGAAGCTTACTGACCCTTTGCACGTGACGTCACGCCACTCATGTGACCGCCCCCTTCACCATGATGGACGGCAAAAAGACTGTTTACACCCGTAGAAGCTCCAGCGAAGCTAGTCAAAGCAAGCCAGTTTGTGGTCTTTTATGGTTTATTGAGTTGATTTGACAGTAAAATGGTTTTAGCTTGCTGCGTGGTCGGCTGCATTAACAAACAAGGATGTAAACTCAACTCGTTTTTTATTTTTAATAACTTTGATGGAGACTGAGGACGGAGACGAACTGCAGCGATCAATCAAGCGGACTAGCAGGCCTCAGATTAGCAGCGAGCATGATTTTACCGGGTAAGATTAACGTTCATTTATTCCACGAGGAAGACGGGGACAGGGATAAATGTGATGTGTTTATACTAGTTATTGATAATCCTGATGGATGGGTGTTTCACCACGGAGGCTGCGCTCCGTCCACTGTAGTGTAAAGCCAGACAATCATTAACAATATTAAAGCTCCGATGTATGATTACGTGTGTTAAAATGACGTTATTTATTTATATGAGCGTCGGCGTTCAGAGATCTTCTCATTCCGGTGTGAGAGCAGCAGCTGAACCCGGTAGCACCACCAGCAACAGAAGCTGGTCGGGATCCGGACGTTTTAACAGTCAGCGTTGGTGTAAAGTGAAACGCTGTTTATAACATAGTTATAAATCCAGAGGGGTGAATTTAGACAAAGTCAGCAACATGTTTACATCAGTGAACAGCTGCAGAGAGAACGTAAGCTAACGTTGGTAAGCTAGTTAGCATACCGCTAGATGCGCTACTTCTTCTGATAACTGAACTGGGCATGGACTAGTTGAAGGAATGCTGGAGGAGTTTTGTTTTTGTTTTGATCACAAAAACAATTTCAGGCTCTACTTTTCCCTTTGTTTAGTAATCGTGTCGCTCACTGGTTACATGCTTTTGCCATCCAGCATGGTGGACCCACGTGATTAGGTGACGTCGGTGGGCAGTGGAAGGTTTTTTCTACAGAAACTCAGACGATGCATACAAAGGAGATTGGACAGTTCTTGAAGAAAGGCATGGGAGCTCTTTTGTTATCCAGAGAGCATTCAGGGATAAACTTAGTAGATGGTGCTTCATTGATTTCATTGCAGTATCTTTTTATTGTTTTTAGGAGGAAATGCCGATAAAAAAAATCACAAGCATAATATTATTACATTACGTTTTGCATTCCCTTTGAAAAATATAAAAAACTCTGTCTTTTTAAATTAACAGCATAAACATTTCCGTTCCACGTGTATCGCTTCTTTTATGGACAGGATTTCTGAGCACAACCAAAGAGTGGAGGGGATCCGTTTTGATGACTCTCTGCTTTTTGCAGATGATGGTGTCCTGTTGGCTTCATCAGATCGTTATCTCCGGCTCTCGCTGGAGTGGTTTGCAGGTTCACAGCCGAGTGTGAAGCAGCTAGAGAGAGGGAAGTCTAGGCCTCCCTGCTTAGGCTGCTGCCCCTGCAATCTGACCCTGGATAAGTGGCTGAAAATGGACGGATGGATGGATGGATGGTTTAATAACCATCCTTTGGAAACAATCCCATCTACATGGTAAAGAGACTAAAGGATTTCCCAATGCCTCAACCCCAAAACAAAGTAAGAGTTAATAAAACTCAAGAAACACGGCTACTGACACAGAACATCATCTCATAAAAACACAGCAGATGTATTATTATTATTATTATTATTATTATTATTATTATTATCCATGCTTTCGTTCTTTTTAAACACAGAAACAGTTTTGTTTACCTGTTTGTAGCTACAGTTTCGCCGACGGCTGCCGGCTTCTTCAGGCTGACGCTGATGGTGGCGCGTCACTTCCTTCTCCGTTTATCTGCGGGCAGCAGAGGACGTTGTCGCCCTCTACTGCCCGCTCTCCCTTCTCCGACGATGCAGTCACATGCGTGGTCCAGCGTGTAAACTCCGTCGTCCCTGTTCATGGTCCCACATCCACGTCTCCTTATCTCGATTGCTTCCTTGATCCATCTTTTGTATTTTTGTTGTTCGGTGGTTATGATCCGTGTGCTGTCCCAGTCCATTATATGGGAAAAGAGGCAAATCGTAAACACACAAGAGCAGCAAAAGAAGAAGCAGAAAGTACAATAAAAAAGTCAGCCGTAACAGAACATTGCTTAAGAGAAAACCATATAATGGACTGGGACAGCACACGGATCATAACCACCGAACAACAAAAATACAAAAGATGGATCAAGGAAGCAATCGAGATAAGGAGACGTGGATGTGGGACCATGAACAGGGACGACGGAGTTTACACGCTGGACCACGCATGGGACTGCATCGTCGGAGAGGGGAGAGCGGGCAGTAGAGGGCGACAACGTCCTCTGCTGCCCGCAGATAAACGGAGAAGGAAGTGACGCGCCACCATCAGCGTCAGCCTGAAGAAGCCGGCAGCCGTCGGCGAAACGGTAGCGTCAATAACAGGTAAACAAAACTGTTTCTGTGTTTAAAAAAGAACGAAAGCATGGATTTAGAAAGACACAGCAAGAACACACCTAAGATGTTCAAAGAGAAATACGGACAACAAGGAACGAAGGACTTCCGCCGTTTGGAACGATTACACCAGAAACGCGCACGTCTAAGAAACCACCTTCGCTTCTGTTTAAGATGCCGGGACGAAAACATCACACCCACAAGCCTACAGCTGAAAACATCGATCCGGACCCAGACAGCACAAAATATAATAGAAAGAGCACAGAGAGCACTGCTCAAGGAGAGGATAAGGAACGTCATAACCAAACAGAGGCGTGTGGAGGACGAACTGGAAAGAGGACACCTGGACTTGAAAAGGAATTACAAACTTGATAAACAAATGGAGGAACTAATTAAAGGACACATGATGGAAAAACAGGAAAAAGAGTTCATAAAAGTAAAAGAAAGACACATAAAGAAGTTAAACAGACTCATAAACAAGAAAAAGAGGGGAGAAATACAAGATAACTCCACACCAAACTCATGGGTATGTAACATTTCACAATACAAACTAACAGAAGCAGAAGAGAGCATATTAAAGAAAGGTTTAAACTTTGCAGTCACACCAAAAGAAATACCATATGATGAATTTATTGTAGCAACAGAACTAGCATGTCAACAGATCACAGATGAGGGAAAGAAAGCAGAACTCAGAAATAACGTAGTTGGGATATTAAAAAACAGCCAAATTCAACACAGCAATATTACAAAAGAAGAACAATCAGCCATGACAGCTTTATCCAAAAATGAACAGATAATTATTCTACCGGCAGATAAAGGAAGAACCACAGTAGTTATGGACAGAGAAAAATATAAACAACAGATGAAACAGATGCTAGAGGACAAAAATACATATGAAATACTTAAAAAAGATCCAACAGAAAACATTAAGAAAAACATGAAAAAATTACTGAAGCCACTGCACGAAAAAGGCAAAATAACAGAAAAAATGTACAAACACTGGATTCCCACAGCAAACATAACACCAAGAATATATGGAACGCCAAAAATACATAAACAAAACACCCCACTTAGACCAATAGTTGACAGCATAGGTACACCAACATACAGCATGGCAAAAGATATCAGCAGAATCATCAGCCCGTTATTAGGAAATACAGACCAACACTGCAAAAACAGCATAGAATTGGCAAAAGAACTAAAGGAGATTACAATAGAAGACAACGACATACTCATCTCACATGACGTCACATCTCTGTTCACAAAA
Organism: Nothobranchius furzeri; assembly: GCF_043380555.1. Classification (NCBI taxonomy): domain Eukaryota; kingdom Metazoa; phylum Chordata; class Actinopteri; order Cyprinodontiformes; family Nothobranchiidae; genus Nothobranchius; species Nothobranchius furzeri. The sequence continues at coordinate 73,748,312 of NC_091749.1, forward strand.
ACACCAACCCAAAAAACCATAGACATAGTAGTTAACAGAATCAGACAAGACAAGACTTTACACAAAAGGACAAACCTCACAGCAGATGACATAGCACAACTGATAGGACTGGTAGCTAACTCCACTTACTTCACATACGACAACACAATATACAAACAACTGGAAGGCTTCGCCATGGGTAACCCGTCATCAGCCACCCTGTGCCAGTTTTTCATGGAAGACCTGGAACAAAAAGCCATAGCCACCGCCCCCCCAAACTGCAAAATAAAACTATGGAAACGCTACGTAGACGACATACTGGAAATCATACCAAAAGGTCAAACAGAAACACTAACACAACACTTAAACAATATTGACGACACGGGCAACATAAAATTCACTTATGAGTTAGAAACAGAAGGCAGCATAGCATTTATGGACATGAAAATCACCAGGCAGACCGACGGGACCCTAAACATAAACACATACAGGAAACCAACACACACAGACCAATACCCGTTATGGACATCAGAACACCCCACCATACACAACATGTCAGTAATCAGAACATTATATCACCGAGCAAACATGATAACAGAAGAGAGAGACCGTAAACAAGAGGACAAACACATACAACACGCTTTAAAGACCTGCAGATACCCGACATGGGCAATAAACAAAGGAAAACAACAAACAAAAACAGAAAGCAAAGAACAACCCAAGAAAAGAACCAGAAACCCAGAAAGACAAGAACCAAAACCAGTGATAACCCTACCATACATCAGAGGCATAACGGAAAAAATAAGAGCAACAATGAAAAAACACAACATAAACACACCAACAAAGCCATACACAACAGTTAGAAACAGACTAGTGCACCCAAAAGACAAAATATCAGCTGGACAAAAATGTGGAGTCATCTACGAAATCCCATGCAAAATATGCAATAAAACATACATAGGAGAAACCGGACGCCAACTCAATACACGGACAATAGAACACAGAAAGGAGTGCGAGAAAGCGGCAAATCGTAAACACACAAGAGCAGCAAAAGAAGAAGCAGAAAGTACAATAAAAAAGTCAGCCGTAACAGATCATTGCTTAAGAGAAAACCATATAATGGACTGGGACAGCACACGGATCATAACCACCGAACAACAAAAATACAAAAGATGGATCAAGGAAGCAATCGAGATAAGGAGACGTGGATGTGGGACCATGAACAGGGACGACGGAGTTTACACGCTGGACCACGCATGGGACTGCATCGTCGGAGAGGGGAGAGCGGGCAGTAGAGGGCGACAACGTCCTCTGCTGCCCGCAGATAAACGGAGAAGGAAGTGACGCGCCACCATCAGCGTCAGCCTGAAGAAGCCGGCAGCCGGCGGCGAAACTGTAGCTACAAACAGGTAAACAAAACTGTTTCTGTGTTTAAAAAGAACGAAAGCATGGATTTAGAAAGACACAGCAAGAACACACCTAAGATATTATGATTATTATTATTATTATTATCTTGTTACTTCAGAAAAACTGAGCTTTTGGCTTTTTGAGTCAATGCTTTACACCTTAGTGAAATACAGTAAATGATAGAAAGAGTGAAACTACAGTGGATTCAATCAATCTTTATTTATAAAGCTCTTTTCACACAACCGCTGCAAATCAAAGCGCCACAGATTACAGATTAAAATGACCCCACATAATCCACACCCTCCCCCATAAATAAAAGCAAAAAGAGGCATTGTGCTGAGTTTAAATGATGCAAAGAAACATCATCATTCAAATATCAAATTCCCTGAATTACACATCTTCCCTTTAGTTAAACCTAATCCAGTTATTGAGCCTGCAAATGAATCTGGGAGGAGCGTCAGTCCGCGCAGATTCTCCGTCTTCCAGAATTTCCCCAAATTTAGTTGAAAAGATGAAACTTGTGGGACGTCTGTTGTTTTAAATGCCCGCCATTTCCTGCTGCTTCAGTCACGTTTGGCCAGGATGAAATCCACGACGCAAACCACTCGTTTATCCTGCCGCTCTGCCAGCGTAGCGGACATTTGTTTCGTTGGAGAGCTGAAGCGTGGCGGTCACTTGGGCCTGTGTGACATTCACAACACTGGCTTCTTCTGGGTTCCCTTACTGGGAGCAAATCAGCTCAACAGACGTGTTCTGTTAGAAATTAAAATTCATGAGACTCACTAACAACACCTCCATTTATCATTCTGAACAGTGGCTGGTTTTCGACTAATTAAGTCATTCTGCAGCGACGTACGCTGAACGGTAATTGGATTATGCTCGACTGTCATGCTGACATTATTTGAAAATGTCTTTTTGATGCTTTTTTGTTGTTGTTGCTACAGAGAGGCTCGTGTTGATCTGGAAAAGAAGCCGAGGCCGGAAACAGAAGCCCATTAAGACGGCGCATCAAGGAGATCCACGCTGACGCCAGCCGATGGCTCGGTGCCACGCTGCTAGAATGTAAGCCGCGTGATTTATGGTATGGCCGCCTGGTCTGCTTCCTGTCTTCAGTTCAAAGGCCGTGTCTGGCTGCAGAATGCTCAAGGGCACGGGGTAATGTGATAAAGGGGGAACAATGGCTGCAAGCTGAGGGAGGAGGAGGATGTGCTTCTCCTTCCTGCTCCATCAACAGAACCAAAAACAAAGGCGGAGAGGGTTTCCTCTGAGGAAAAGGAGGTGGAGAAATCAGAGGAGGTGGTGTTGTGGGGATACCCAGTCATGGAGGATTAAATTAGCTAAATATGAATTTTTCAATCTTTAAAATGGTTCTCCGTTCTCTTTATGCTTTTATTTGTGGAGAAGAAGCGGTTCCCCAAAGCAGGTAAACATCATCCACTCCTGGTAGCAGACGTGTTTCGGTCGGATGTCTGTTGCAGGAGAATCCTCTCAGCATTTCATGAACATTGCTCTATTTTAAATTAAAAGTCCACAAATAGCCAAAGGTTTTGTTGGCGTGTGTTGCTGACATGCGAACAATCATCTGAGCAGAATAAGGGTCACGCAGTGGACAGAGCGAATATCACATTTAGGATTTAATCTCAGCACTTCAATCCCAAGCACTGATTCACTAAACAGTGTTTAAACATTTTATGAGCACTGGGAGATGGATTTAAGCCTCGGAAACGGGCAGCTGACTGAGAGTTGGACTGGCCGTGCTTCGAAACGCACATTTAGGACGGACTGTTAGCAGATGGCAGGGTGACAACTCGAGCCTCTGACTCTTGTGTTGACATATCGCAGGGAGGAGGTCACGGCCAGAAGCGATCGCTTCGTCGCATCAAACTCCGTCTGCCATCAACGCTCAGCTGACCTGAAAAAGGTGGAAGTTTACCGTCAGGAGGACTCACGCAAACCCGTTGCACGCTTCGGACTAAAGCTTACGGGGTTTTTTTTATTTCTGGATCACAGTAAAAGTTCATTTTTCTGAATATTAATGGCATCACACATCCACGTCAGCAGAATCTTTGGTTTCCTCGAGGCCACAAAGTGGCCACAGACTCGCAGCACCACGCGTGACTTTGGTGCTTCACGTGAAAACAAGCGAGGAGAAAGAGCCGCGTGCATCCAGAGAGTTGTGGTTTATTTTCTGCTCTCCTTACCTTCACAGGTTTCACGGGGAAGTATCTACTTAGTCTCATTAGTTAAGCAACTGGAAATCTGCATGTCCTTTATTTTGAAAACTTCCTGCTGGTACATCTGACTTCCTGTCTGGCCTGATCTGACCTGCTGAGCTTCTTGAAGCGTGTTGTGGAAAAAATAGACTCATAACAAATAAAGGTTTGAAATATCTTCTGCATATAAGTAGGCCATCTCATAGTTTCACCTTTGTTTATTCACTGAAACACTTTTGCATCATGTGCTAATTTTTCCAGCATCACCTGTATAATAACGGCTTATTGCCGCGATTCAAGATGTGCGTGACACACTTACGTGTCCGGTGGAGAGACCCGACGAGATTCCCTTTAAATTTACTGTCAGGACTGAGACACCGATGCGTGGTTACCATGGTGACCTTGGTGGGCCATGCTGGCACTAATGCACAACTGGCAGCAGCTTTAACATCTTTATGTTTGATCTTGGTTCTAAAACAAGATGGATTTTCAAAATAAAAGGTTACTTTGTGGACGCTGTAGTTTCCGTGCTGTTTCGGCTCACTTCAGCATTTAGTCACAAAGTTCAAACTCTTTGTCTCCAAGCCTTCAGCACAGATGACCTCACTAACTTTTGCAACAACATATTTTGCACCAAGAGTTTTATTTTGTCAAAACTTTTGGTTCCCAAACCGAAAACCCAACTCTGAGAGGAACTCCAGCCATTCCCCCTCTTCTCTGTAAAATCCTGCTGTTACTAACAGTAGAACGTTCCTGTTACTTCATGAAGGAAGGAAAAAACAAGTAAAAAGTTCTCAAGAACCAAAGAATAAATCTGAGTGGCGTTAATAATAGACATGAAGATCCATCTCGACAGACACCCACCCAGCACCGAGCTAATCACACTTCACACATCTTCACCTGATGCTTGATTACAGACTCCACAATATCACCTGAACAGGATTTTGCTTCCATTAGCGCCCAGCGGGGTGTTGGGGGCCCGTCTGACCATCAGACTCGGCAGAGAACTCCAACTCTTCAGGTTTGCAGTAAAACAGGGACTAAGAGAGGGAGGGGGTCAGGCAGCAGATTGTGGTCATTTGTCCTGCATATGCTTTCACACACTTAATCCCACACACACACACACACACCATCAGGGTACTGCAGAGTCACTTGTGTGCATGAGCGTGCACGTTTGCACATGCACAGGGAGAAAACATTGCAAAGCTGGCACTTGGACCACATTTGCGACCGAACTGGCAGATGTCAAAAGGCTTTGATGTCAGGATTTTACGAGAGAAAACACTAATACGGATGTGCTGTAGTTACTGAGAGTCTCTGAGTGCTTTGGGCCTCTGGCTGCCAACAAACACTCTGCTGGAGCTGCGTCCACGAGCGTCACAAGATACGGAAAATCACTCTGTTCCCGGTCAAAATGCTGGAGGAGCTGAAAATTAGATCATAAACCAAAGGGAATTGTTGACGTCATTTTGGAAATGTTCAATCAAATCAAAGATGCTTTATTAATCCCAGAGGAAAATTAGAGAATCCCAGATGGAAATTAGAGTTCGTACGCTTTTGCTTTTTTAAGCACAAATTTATAAGTCCAAGGAGTTTTCAGAAAGAAGATGGATGACCTTTAGATGCAGACATATGCTGAGCTTTAACCCCAACGCCTGCAGGGTGATGTGGGATTAATTACTGTTGAGTGTGGCCCAAGAAGAACTAGAACAGATTATCCCAGAAGCTGCAGGAAAAGGCTTTAGAGCAGCTCGTCCCTCCATTGCTGCCACCTTGTAGGCCCACAGAGGAAGTACCGCCAGCTCACGCAACACGCCACAGCATCCGTGGCTGTTTACAGCTCGCATCGTCCTGCCGTAGGATGACAAGTGAGCGGCTGGAAGCCAGCTCGTCTCCTCTCAGCAGGACGGTGTCAGAGGAGGGGAATAATGCGTAATTATAATAGACAATCAAAAACAAAGCCCTTCACTTACAACGAGTTCCTCTTGGAGAAGGGAAGGTTACCTCAAGGGGGAATCCTAATGAAGCAGATGGCTGAGTGCTCACAAGGGCAGACGCAGACCGTCCTCCTTTCTACCGTCAGCCAACATTTCCAGCATTCTGAGAAGCTTCTCCTGCCTCTTGACTGCTCAGTGTGTGTGTGTGTGTGTGTGTGTGTGTGTGTGTGTGTGTGTGTGTGTGTGTGTGTGTGTGACACTGAGCTGGAAACATGTTTTTCAGACAAAATACTCAAAGAGGGTGTTTCTAATGTTTTATTCTATACCGTTTAGTTTCATCCAGCGTGTCTGCTCAACGACAGTTTTTTATTTTCACCGCTGCACGAAGGACCCGCCGCTGCTGTCGTGCACCTGTGCTGGTCATGTGGGTCAGCGCATTGTCTCACAGGTAATCGTCAAGTCGCACACATCTGCACAGTTCCCTTATTGCTTTTTTCTCCTTTAGTCTCCGCCTTTAATGCAGGAAAACATAGATGTCCACCGGTCGATAGCAAAACGATCAAAACACAGTTCTCCTCAAAAGGGTGCGAGTCCTGGTGAGAAGTGTTGGACCAGCCGGCGCCTTCAGGGAACCAAAAAGAAGATTGATTATTTGGGTAGAAAGTCTTGATCTGCGTCATCCGTCTCCCGCGCCGTTACAAGGTAAAGAGATCATTCAGTAAAAATCACAGACGTGTCATGGACTGTACACAGTTCATTGCTTTTCTTTGATGGTGCTGATTTCAGTCGCTAAGAGACTCAAACAAATAGAGACACATAAATAGGTCTGTATAAATCTGTGTACGTGAGTACCTTGTTGCCATTATGCTCTCAACATCAGATTAAGAGGAATTATAGTCCATACTTCAGCAAATGAAAGACCGCTCAGAGGGTCAGGATTTTTATGTAAACCCTCATCTCTCTGAACAGAGGAGAAATGTGCCCTTCCTGGCTTTTTCCACCACACTAATCCAGTGAAGAGCAGCCCCACCTTTGGCTTTGACACACGTCTGATCAGTTTCAGCCCAAAGAGAGACGGGAATTTAGCAAATCAGTTTTTCATTTTCCACCCGTTGAATCAACGGACCGTCGCTCTCTCTCTCTCGTTTTGATCGAAACAAACAGAAAAGGTAGCAAGGATGCTCTCAGCATCAGATTAGGTGGAATTAGAGAAGATATTTTCTCTTTACGTGGCGATGTGAAGAGGGATTTACCTCCTACGGATGTCTTTGGTTATTGCATTTTGTCACACATTAATGCTTCAGATCTGCTAACAAATCTCCATTTCAGACAAAGAAAACCCGATTGAGTATAAAATGCAGATGATGTGATTCACCAATAAAAAACCAGAGTGAAAAAAAGTCATTGACCATTAAATCTAATAATTAGTTGCAACACCGTTGGAGGCAACAACTGCAATCAAGCATTTGTGATAACTTGATGAGCCTCACATGGTGTTCCCTCTCTGGTTCCAGATCAGCCATGTTGGAGCGTTTCCCTGCACGAACGACCTGTTTAAGGCCCGACAGGAATGCCAGTTATCGGACAGACTTTATGGTTCTTTCACTTATGGGCCATTCCCATCTGTACCGGGTCGGCCCGGGCCGGGTAGCGTAGGTTGTTTACATATCTGGGTGGCCTGGTATTTTTCCGGGCCAACCAAGGCTCATTCTCAGCCCTCTTCTCGAGGGGGTCTGCTTCAGGCCGACCAGGGCCAACACACCCACTGCTGACAGCAAATTCACACCTTCCATTAGAGCAAGCCTCTGATTGGTGGGTAGAATCAGCCCACATGGGCTTAAGGCAAGGATGTGTGGAATCAACCGGGCCAGGCTGGGGCCGACTGGGGCTACCCGGCCCGGGCCGACCCGGTACAGATGGGAATGGCCCACTACAGGAGGAGGTCCAGGTCCTTGCCAAAGACATGAAAAGGTAGACACCTCATTGGGCGCTGGAGAGCCATATTGGATGGTTTCCTCCCTCTCTAATCCCAACTGGAGTCCGCAACTCTTCCCGTTTCTGTGCAGCCGACTGTTGCAACAACTGGCGTGCTGTTGACTTTTCTGTTGGGATTTAATATTTTTCTTATTTATTTATTTTATTGTATATATATTTTAATTTACATGCTAGCCTGGAGAGCCATCCTATATATGTGAATAAGTAGTTTGGCCATGGTCCATTGGTGACTATCAGTCACGGGGCGGTATCTACGGTCTCTGCAATTAGACAACAAACATCGTGATGTACTCACCGCTATAGAGCTCCGGGAGTTGACGCCACTTCTCCCGGCATGCAACAGTTCAAATCAAAATGGCGCCATCTTGGCAGGCAGAAGCCCGCAGCTGGACTATTTGTTATTGTCAGAAAACTCAATCAGACGGGAAATATGGAAGATTCCTGTTGTGCCCCAGGATGCAGAACAGACACGGACGACATAAGGAATGAGTCGTCTACAGGATTCCCCAAGATCCGGAACGCTGCAAACGTTGGATCATTGTAATAAAACGCGCTAGTGACCGGGCTAAAATGAAGCTGTGGGATCCCGAGAGTAAAGGTTTTCGCTTATGCAGCGACCGCTTCATCTCAGGTACTTAAACCAACGTTTCCTCAACTGTGTATGGTATTTATTATAAATGCTTTTATTACGATTCTTAGTGGGCTTCCTAAACTTATTTTGGCGTGGCTTTTTCTGTCTTATTACTCACAGCAACAAGTAAACATCATGTAAAACGTTGCCTCGTGAGTTCTGCGTGCTGCCGTTTACGTGTTTTATGATCACAGCCATTAACCGGCTAAGCTGTGTTTAATTTTTAAGCAATGGTTGATCAATTGTCAGATCACACATAAAAAGCACTTTGGATTGCTATTATCTGTCTCACCGAGACAGATCTCAGACAGATCCTGAGACGCTCCTGCCTGACATATTTATTTTATTCACGGAAAAAAAATCAGACTAGTGATTTCTCTTGGTGTTCAGTTAATACATTCAAACAGCACAGCACTCTATTTAAACTACTTACATGTAAATCTGTTATTTGTCCATCTATCCATTTTCATCCGCTTATCCGGATTCGGGTCGTGGGGGCAGTAGCCGAGAGGCCCTGACTTCCCTCTCCCCAGCCACTTGGGCCAGCTCCTCCGGGGAAATCCCATTTCGCTCCCTGGCCAGGTCCGCTCCGACAGCTTCTGGCATTTTTAAAAAGTATCCCAGGGGCACGGTAAGGGTCGGAGATGTTTAGTCCATTTAATTTCTGACTATATAAAACGATTTCTTTGGTTTTAAAGTGTGAAGTAAACTCCGACGGAGTAAAATCCAGGCCGATCCCGTCCATTTTGTTTACCTTTGTTGCCTGCCAACATGGCGTCTACTCTCTGAGAGTCACGTGACGCCTGGAGCTCTATAGATGTCATCGACGCGGCAGTCCACCATACTCCAAAGAAGATGCAAATACATCCTGTTGCTAAATAAACTTGGTTGCCTCTATCTGCTCTTTACTCACAGAAAAGTCCAAGTCAAAATAGTCCAAAGTTGATACCAAAGCCATTTCAAATGAGGCGCCTCCATCTTTGTTTTGTCAGTAACATCCCGCCCACCAACAGTGCGCTGTGATTGGCCCACCAAACCGATAGAACCTACCGATGTCAGTATACGGGGCAGTCCACCATTCATGCATTGTTTTGTCTAAGTCAACGCGCCGTGATTGGCCAGCCACAATACTGGCTGGGGCTGCGGAGGTTCCAACGGAGCGTTGCAAAACAGACGTATGACGGTCTTGATTCTAGGCTATTATCACGCCGTACCATTTGTCTGATTTTGTGAAAAAGTAAAAGAAAATGTGTTTTTTTTAGTTGGGCAAACATTCCTCAGTAGAAATGAGTGCACTGAGGCAAATGGAGACCCATCCAAGATGGCGGCCAGCCACTATGGCAGCTCTAATAGCCAGCGTCAGTCCACATGGCGTCTACGTATATACGTCTGTGGTGCTGACCATCACACTACCACCGTCTTGTCTGACTGTAGGCATGCTGTAGTTTTTCCTGTCTGGTTTACACATCGTCATCTGTGCAGGAACAGAAACGGGAACGCCATGATGCATCCTCCCCGAGGCTTCGTGGCAGGCCTGCAGAGGGGGACAGAGGCATGCCCAATGTTTTAGCTGTCAAAAGTGATGGAGAGCACAAGTCTGTGATTGGTCAGGACAGCGCTTCCCATAAATTTGTCAACAGCACCGCCGAAGGTATCTAGCAGCAGGCGCAGAGCGGATTAAAGGACGTCTCGCAGGTGCAACAGGATGCACCACTTCAGTTTTGTTGATGTCTGAAAATGCTGTTTGCTTTTTTTATTACAACATTTAGGTGTGACAAAAAGCAGAAGCAGAAGAAATCAGTAAGGGGGCGTTTCATCTTTGCTGCCATCGTCCTACAGCTTCAGAGGTTCCTGCCAGGAAGCCCAAACGGTGCTGTTCCCCTGAGGGATCCCAGCATGACTGCCTGGTTTAGTAAACCACCCGACAGCCCACGCTTTACCTTACTCAGGTTACCAGCACCAACTAAAACCTGTTGTTCTTCATTTTTCATGTCCTTTCTGTTGAGCATTAATAGGAGACTCTTGCACTTAACAACCAGTCCATGCTTCAGGTGCCTGAGGGATAAAATGTTTATGGAGGAGTTGGAAGGATTTGCGGTCATGAATCAATAACGAGGCTTGGATTTCACCACTACTACCTAATCCTCAATCACAGCAAATGATTTTATCGTTGTGCATCACTGATTCACCAACTTATATTTGTGGGTGACTGGGGCGGCATGAAGGGAGAAAGTCAGGGGCCAAACTCGGGCAACAAAACCGAAACAGAACGTGAAGATGCGAACGGCACCGAGGTGCCGTGAGGGACTCGGCTCAGCCGGATATCCGACCAGCAGGCTGAGTCCGTATCGCCTCAGGAAGAAAATGCAGTAAAAAGCGTCACACTTTATTTATAGGAACTGATATTTTTTTTAGAGTGTGTAGCCCTGACCTAGTTATGATTCAGTTAAAACTGGAGCGACTAAAATGCATGAAATTAAAATTAAAACATCTCACAGGCTCAAAACAAGCGTATCAGGCACTTTCATTTGTCGAGCCCGCGTTTGGACAGCATCGTCTCCCAGCTACGCCTCAGTGCTGCTGCTCTCAGACGAGTCTGTGTCACAGGGAGACATCATGAAAATGGTTCTCTGCATGAGAAAAGTGAGTCATCGTTGTTTTCCTTTATCCGACGCCCTCATAAGACACAAAGCTCATCTGATTCCTCCGGAGAGCTCCGTCTCACGATGCATCATGCTACAGATGCAGTAAATACTGCGAGGATGGAAACAGAACATCTGCTTGAGAATAAAAATCGCGACTTTTTTCAAGTCTTTACTCGGATCGAAGGATTCCGTAGTCTTCTCTCTTTTAAAGATATTTCATGATCCTGAAAATTTATGGTTATCAACTAAATACTCATCTCAAAACTTTATGAAAAATTCCAACATTTTCTTCCCAAAAAACACCAAAATAACTGCATCTGCCAAGAAGACGTCCAGAAACACCAGATCAGTGATGCTGAGGTTGACAGACACGTCTGTTTCTGTATCATTGCCCATTTTCAGTCGCCCTCCCCAGCAGGTAGAGCTGAAAGCACGGTCCCACACAAACACCCTAAACACCTGCCTGCAACAAGGTTTTACCTCCTACTGGTTCAATCAGCAGCAGACTGAAAACCACAGAAGCTCTCAGAAACAATCATGAAGAGGGTCAGCACTCCAACAGAAGCCCACCCCCTCCCTGTGTACCTGTCCTCCCTGTGCACCTGTCCTCCCTGTGCACCTGTCCTCCCTGTGGCTGCATGTCCTTCCCTAGACGCTTCGACGTCTCCACGCATCTACACCTCTGACGTCTTTGACTCGGTGTCCGGGAAAGAAAGAGGATGTTTCTTGGTTTCTTTGTTCTAATGTTGCCGGTTACATAAAAATGGAGATTTCTGAGTTTGTCTGAGGAGAAAATCCATGTCCCAAATCTAGAAGTAAGGTCTAAGATGAACCATAATGCTGTTTCAGAGCCTCACAAGTAGAAGAAAAGCAAAACGTGTGAAAGCTCTGCTCCAGGTATTAGCGACGATGCTTCTGTCTGCGGCAAAAAGACCCTCAGTGGACCATTTCTGCATGTTTTATTTGGGATAAATAGTTTCAAATAGAACTCTGTAGCTTTATTTTTCTCTTTGCATGATCAAAACAAGCAAAAATAAATGTGGAGACACAAAGTTCCTACAGGATCTGTACGTAGCTCCCTTTAAGCTAACAGCGCACGAACGTTGGGCGGAGCAAAGGGCCAGATTTAATGTCGGCACAGAAAGGGTCTGATGTTATTCTAGACAGATTTTCTTGCATCAACGTATCTTGATGGATTAAATTCACCATCGAGTCTCCACAAATGTCCTGGATTTGTCCCACCTGGATGGTGGAAGGACTCCATCCTCCCTGCAGATGGTGCCTAGAGTTTTTTTCTATGACCCAGTTGATCTTCCGCCTTAAACAGCTTCCTCGTGAATATATTTTGTTGCCTGACCTTTGTAGGTTTGCTTACTTAGAAGGTCCACATGTAGTCAGCTGGGTCTGGATGTTCTTTTGCTTTCTAGATGGATGCAAGAGGAACCACACCGTCCAGGTGTGGTCGTGTTCTTCAGCGCGTGAGCGACGTTGCTGGAATAGAAAGTCGTGGTCAGGATTTAACCCTTTAGGCTCCAGGCCTTTTTTCTTTGGTCCCTGGTGCCTCCCAGTCGGGGGCCTTTGGAGTTTCATGTCCCAAGTGTCAGTGATGGTTTACGTTCCCCGAGCACGGCTACAGCTACAATCACACCTGTTTAGACTGTAAACAAAGCAATGTTTGGTTTTTGATGCATTAAGATAAAATAATACTTGAACTTTACTTTAGAAGAGCTGCCCTGTGTGAACGTGCTGACAGGATGGAGGTTGTGAGTTCAAATTCCATTTAGGAAATAAAGTCAATTGTTTTATTTATTCCAGGGGTCGTCAACTAAATCTGTTCAAGGTTTGTTTTCCAGCAGACACCAGAGAAGGTCAGATGATCTTCCAAAATAAAGTTCAAACATCATTGTATCTTCATTTATTATAACATAAAATGGCCTTGCTTCCATCTGGGCGGTGTGATTGTGGGTTTAGTTGTGTTTGGAGAATGTGGACAGTTGTAGATGTCTGGGACATGAAACTGTAGAGGCCCCCAAATGGGGGGGGGGGGGGGGGGGGTGGCGTTAGGGTTAAACAGGTTAAACGGCGACAGTCGGGGGAGTCGCGAGGGCCGATCAGCTGGCATTGAATCCTTAATTATTAATCAATAATTGGTTCAACATGTAAAAGGTGAATAAAGAAAATTACAGGAAATAATCAGAACATCTGAAGCAAAAAGACACCTAACGGTTAGTTAGTTAGTTAGTTAGTTAGTTAGTTATCTCTATTTTCTGGTTTTGTGTCCATCATGTTTTTGTGAATCCAAGTCATCTGGTGTTGCTGCAGCTTGTTACGAGGACTTCACACAGCTGTAATGAGGGGCCTGCATGGTCACCTCGGTGTCTAAGTCTCTGATAGCTTGTGAGGGTCAACAGATTACAAACACGTCTCGTCAGATTAGGCTGCTGCGGCTGAGCGCCATGACTGAAGCTGGGACTCAGCTGTCGGAGTGGAACCTGGAAGTGTCCTGGAGATGAGCGACAGGACAACACGGAGATTGCGTCACCGCACCGCTCCTCTGGGAGTTTAACGGTACCATCCTCTACCGTGTTTACGGCTTTCCCGGCTGCTGCCAGGACTTCTGATAGATCAGGTCCTCACAAACGTGAAGGCTTCGCCTTTGAGGAGGAACAACGACGCGATCTGAATGTTTTATTAATGGTATTGTTCACTCCTGGGACCCTTCGTGCACTATACACTTTTATTTGTTCCGCTTAGATCTGCTTTTATTTCCCAGCGAGACTTAAAGAAACTTTTAAAATGTAAAAATATATTTTAGTTATTTTTTAAGGGAAAAGTTTTTATTTTTAATTGTGAACTACTAAAAGTATTTTTGTTTAATTTCATTGTTTTAACTGTGAGGTCTTACAACAGCCAAAGCGAATAAACCTTTCACACCCATAAAAAACAAAGCTCTAATCTCAGGAGGATCAAACATCCTCATTCTGATCCTCTTTGAACCTGCGCCCAATAATCTTATTTGAATAAACAGAGATTACAGATTAAAAAGGCCTGATTATGCTCCCAATCTGGATGCAAATAAACGTAAAGAGATATGATACAAGACTTCAAAAACTCACGAGAATCTGTCATCAAATCTAAAATCATTATTCTAACGTGAGAAATCGACCGATAAATAAAAGCAGATCTCGTTTGTTTGGCCTCATCATCATTACGCGTATTTAAGACAGACCCAGAGCACTTATTTATCAAGGATTTAAAATGGAACTATTTGTTGGTAATGACTGAACAAATGCAGGATTCTTCTGCACTAGATTTTAAAACAGTGTGTCAGATATTCATAAATAGAAATGGACGGTTTTTGATGAACGTACTAATCCTGTTACTCCATTTGGGTGCTTTAACACCAGATGTGGTGCAACTATAGTTTACCAGGGGTCAAATCAAGCCCCCACAATTCGGATCTGGATATGAAGCAAAACAGGAAGTGACAAAAATTGCTGTTCCACTCTCATCCACTAGGGGCTGGTGTCAGAAGCGAGCAAATCCTCATTGACCCCCATGTTAAAAATATCAATTTCACAGCAGAAATAAACATGTTTACAGCCTGGTACCAGAACATGTTTTTGGTTTAAATGATCTAGTTTACACTCATGACAACTCTGAGGGGGGTGAATTTTTTCTCACTCTTCTGTTTAAGTGTATTAAAAGCCTAAAATTCTGTATAATTAATGAGCATCAGACCCACGTGACCACAGAGCTAGCTCCGTGGAAAGGCCTCAGTAGAGCCTCGGTCTGGCCTGGAAACTGTTCCGGGATTTTGAGTCTCTGTGTGTGTGTGTTCTTGTTTGGATATTATTTGTGCAATTGTTGGACAAAATGACTTGCTGTGGCATTAATTGCACTAATAGAGCGTCCAAGGAGTCTCCACTTCATTTTTTTCGGTAAGTAAAATTATATTTATGTATTTTAGGTCACTGCCGAGCTGAGCTTAGATTTTAACATGTACTGTTTAACCATGAAATTTAAATGTAATAGGGTAAAACCCAGTGCATTTAACATAATGCTGCACTTTAGAAAATGGGTTCAAATATAACATGTTGGTGGAGCTGGGTTCCCACTATCGGTATGGTCCCTTCCCCTCAGCGGCAGCTCTGCGCATCTCTGACCGCAGCGGCGCCTGTATGCTGTGCGGCTGCCGGCTTGTGGAGGTCTCGGAGACCTCTGTGTTCCACCCGGTTCTCCCCAGTGGTCAGCCTGGCGTATCTCTGACTGAGAAGCTCCGGTGTTGTGTACATTTAACTCCGGTTGTAGCTAAGTAGCTATCTCCGTTAGCTTAGCTCCCACCTCCGCGTTAGCTTTGTGTTAGCTTGTAGCTGCATCGCTTCAGTTTGACGGGTGTCGTCATTTGATCTCAGCCTTACAGCCCCACCCTCAGCTCCACCCCTTTTCCCTTTTGTGGGTTTGTCTGGGCTTGAAGGAACCTGTGACACGGTCAAAATGGCGGTGGTGGCCACCTCCCATTTTGGCTTAAAAACTTATAATTGGAGCCTATGGGCATGAATTGTCCAGTAAATATGTCAACGGGTCATATTCATGTGGGGAAAACCAAAGGTCAACAGGAAGTGAATCATGAAACGGACGAGCAGATGAGCAAATCTCAGAAATGTCTTTAAACACATTGAATGGGTGAACGGGTCAAAATGTGCTACATCAACGAAGGATTTAGCTGAATCAGTGAATAAACTCATTTATTTAGGTTCTGACTGAATTACTTGACCAAATAGCTACTTGAACAAAAATGTCCGAAGAGCCCAAACGGCTGTTTTTAGGTTAAAGGAATACACCTTTTGCTAGTGGAGGCGTAGATCATCGCGTCACCACCGCGGTAAAGCGTGGGCTGTTGCAGGCAGTTCACTGGAAAAATGTCCACATCGGCTCATGAAAGATTTAGCCAGTGCTCGTGTGTCTTAGTGAAGGACACTTTGGCAATAGCAATGGCTGCTGATGGCCATGTTTGTCAAAGATAAAAATCAATGACCTACTCTGTTACAAAAACAGTCTATAGACCCCCTGAGGGGCCGTTTGCCTTCAGTGCATCTACCACAGCTACAGTACTTACTTCACACGTTCATAAATGTACATACATTCAACACCTCAGAATCAAAGCCAACCTTCGCTGAAGAAAAAGGCCGTTCTGGCCGTTCAGAAGCTACAGCAGAGAAAGTAAAGCACAAATTAAAAAAAATCAAGTGGTGTATTTCAGATTTCAGCACTTCTCGGATATGTTTGTTTGTATTAAAAACACTTTGGGCCGATGCATGGAAGCCAGGAAGTGAGGAAATACACATGTTCAAGTTTACAAAGCAATTTGGGTGAAATCCGCTTTGGGCCTGATCACATGTCTCGGTATTCTCAACGCTTCGTAATGCATCACAAACGCTGTGGCTATAGGAGGATCTTTGTTGACACCTTTTTACACTTTGTGTGCATCCACAAAATGCATTATTATTATAATGATCACGGGTTGAGACACCTGAATCAGAACGCAAAAACATCACGACTCTGTGGGTTCAAAAATACACACAGATCCATGTTTTTAAAGAGACAACGTGTAGTGATTACCATTCATTTCTGGACACATCCATCAAAATGTTGTTGAAAATGAATGAAATGATGCCCAGTTGTTGACAAACATTGGTGGCTTCATAACATATAACCATAAAAATGAGGTCTAAAATACATGGGAGCAGGTCTAGGTCTCTGGGCAACGCCATATTAGATGCCATGTTCCCTTCTACGGGAGCCCATGAGGACAAAATGCATTTACTGATTTGTAACAAACGGTTACAAAACTGTTGTCTTTCTGAAACGCTGTTGCTTTACGCATTTACCTCTTCACTTGTCACCAGTGATGAATGGGAGGCCGATGTGCTTGCTATTTTGCTGAAGTTTGCACTCCCCAGGGCTTTTTTACCCTAATGGGCATCCGTTGGTAAGGTCTTACTCCAACACAAAACTACTGCTTGCTTGCAACGACTTAGGTATCTACTGCCTCCTATCGCCAGGAAAAATACACACTGCCACTTTAAAAGCATCTTCTCTAATTAACAAATACGCAGTCACAAGGACTCACCATGAACAAAATGAGCCTCACAAACTGTCCGTTGCTGCAGGAATCCAGACTTTCTTCGGAGAGTCCGGGTCATCTTTCATATTTTGCGGTCGTTTATGGAAGAAATTTGACTAAAACTTGTTATCATGCCTCCCACGTGCAGAACAATAAGCCACATCTGCTTTGCTAAAATCCTCCTCCAAACGTGCAAAACAGTCAAATTATAGGCAAAATTTGCTGTTTCTTGCCACAAAATCCCATGATGCAATGCGAGAAACATAAAGTTTGATGTCAAAAAAGATCCTCCTACTGGAAGTCCTCGGTTTTGTGTAAAGAAGGCAAAGTTGCTTTCGACCAGTCTGGTGAAAACTCCTGCTTTGCATTTGACTGATCCACTTATTCACACTTGTTAGACTCACACTTTTCCCAACTGCACCGTCAGGAAGAAAAACAACACAAACGTTTAAGAGCTTGGAAGACAAAGTGAGCTTGTTAGGATGTGGTCGGGGACTCAGCAGGACGCTGGCTAGTCCATCGCATACTGTTATGTTTAAGTACTGAGATGAGTACCAACCCCCCGCCTGCATCAGAAACACAGTATATTACAATACAGTGGTATAAAATGAGGACCGAAGGGGCACAGAGAAGTCAACTGTTACTCCAAAGCAAAGGTCTTTTTTTGGTTTTCTAAAATCTGATCTCCTTCTTTCAACTTTTTGAAAGTTTACACAGAGAATAAATGAGTACAATCTAACAGACACATTTAAGGATCAGCAATATGTGATCCCAAATGAGACGAGTCCCAAAGCGTGTCACCTTAGGTAAAAAGTTGGATAATTAATTTTGAAACACACAAGAAAATCTTTATACAGTACATGCAGGTATTAGTGCATAGGTTCCTGCCAAAGCAAACGTTAAAAACACAACAAATGTTTGGTTTAACCCTCCCTCTGTCTTTATGGGTGACCCCGCGAGGAAAGTTGACCAGTGAGCAGGATTGATGGTTTATCCCTTGAGGTCCATGTGGCAGGGGTGAGGTGGTGCTCACTCCTCACCCCTGCCACGTGGACCCGAGTGATACACCATCAATCCTGCTCACTGGTCAACTTTCCTCGCGGGGTCACCCATAAAGACAGAGGGAGGGTTAACTCATTGATTAACTTCCCATTGATCACCAGATGAATTTGGCATAGTCTTACAAAAAGTGTCTTTGAGAATGTCACTGTCACACCCTCCTAGTCCAATGATTAATTTATTATTTAAATATATCTCTATCTATATACAGCATAGATGAATAAATCAAACAAAACAAAACACACAATAACAAACAGAGAGTACCCTAAAGCTCTGGGGTTCATGATATGAAATCTTGAAATCACAGTAAAAAGTAAAAACTGTTGGTGGATTTTTAGATGGACCAAAGAGAAGTGTTAGGACATAAAAGAGGCCATAAATGAAGACTCATGTGTGTTTTTTCAAGGGCTCACAGGAGGGTGTGATCAATCCTCACAAATTGGAAGGAAGTTTAGAACGAGCAGTTTGAGTTTCTAGATCTGACAAGAAGGCACCAGAGCCCCTCTGTGGAGGCAGCGCCGGTGAAGCCTTGGGAGACTGAGTCTGATGAGGGTGCCCCGGAGAGTCCGGTATTGGAGGAGTCATGTGACCCGGTACAGAGCTACAGGGTTTGGGCAAAAAAGAAGGCGAGGAAAATGGTGAGGGGTAATATTCCACAGAGGAACAAGTAGTTTGGGGGCCTAAGGCCTGTGTCACCTCCTGGGGGAGAGATGGGTGAGAGCTGGACAAAAACTTCAGGTCCTCAGAAAAGGGCCTCAGCGGAGAATCTGTCCCTGTTGTCTGTGGCTGGCTAGGAAGCTGTGGAAGGAGAGGAGACTGAGACATGAACAGAGAACTGTGGGATCCGGTGACACTTGAAGGCTCGCTGTAGTGAAAAGTCCTGCCTGCTAAGGGACTTTGAATAGTAGGACTGCAAGCAACGGGGGTAAGGCAGGGAGAAGCATTTGCTGAACCGTACTGGGCCAGAGAGGCCAGAGCAGACTTCTCCACTGACATCTGGTGAGGCAAGCAGCCAGACTGCAGGCCTGCCAGGCTAAAATGGCTAAGGGAAGATGGGGAACCCCCAGCAGACTGCTTACTATGTGGACCTTTACTGCAGGATGGGGAGCTTTGTGTGGAAGGTTGGAAGAGGCTAATGCCACTGGTAGTCCTGCTTCCTCCAGAAAACTGCTGCACAGGTGCCATTTGAGGTTTTTGATGTGATGGATGAAGATTCTGAGACGACATAAGGCTAGATGAGCTTGTTGACAAAGACCCAATGGAACAAAGTCCAGCTGTAAATCCACCAGGAGATCCACCATGTGAAGTTGTAGATCCTGCTTTTTGGCTTCCGACATTCCCTACCCCTTTACCAAAGTGTCCTCCATGAACAGATTCTCCAAGCTCACTTGAACCTCCTCCAACATGACTAATTGCTGAGCCACCAGACAACCTTCCCAGCAATCGTCCAGAATTTTCTACCACAGTGTCATCAGCAAGTCCTCCAAAAGTTCCCCCAGAAGCCACATCAGAAACTGATCCCAACAATCCATCACCGATTCTCCCTAATGGTCCTCCAGTGGTTGCAAGAACCAGTGATTCTCCCAAAGTCCCACCCAACGATCCTCTAGAAGATCTTTCAATTGATCCCCTAGAAGTTACTCCTATTGACCTTCTGGCTTTATCTTGTATTAAACTACAGGGAACAGCTACCCCTGATCCGCTTAGTCCACCCACTGATTCCCCTGAGACCCCTTGTGCCGACCCATCAGTGTTTCCTTTCAAGCCATAGTGCCCTCTAGGAGTCACATCCATCACCCCTATTGTAAAATCCTCACCAGCCCAAGTTGTATCTCCTCCAGTAGCTCCTTCAACAGAGCCACCAACTGCTCCTCCTGGAGACCACCCCATAGCACCCCCACAGGCTCCAACTGCACTCCCACTTAGTCCTGACCCTGTACTTCCAGTTGCAGACCCTTGGTGAAAGAGACTTGAAAGAGGTGGGGTGCTGGATTGAAATGAGTGCTGATGTTGTAGTTGTGGGTGAAGCTGGACTGTACTAGACGAAGGAGAACCAGAGGATGAGTGTGGACCAAAGGGGAACGCACAAATCCCTCCTTCACTGGACCCAGACCCATTCCCGTTAGGTCCACTCTGGCTTGCATTAGCTGAGACATGTTGGGAAGTACCAGCGGTTCCAGAACCTGACGTCATGTGCTGAGCTCTAAAAGCAGCCAGCAATGGCATGTCCACCCCAGAGCGCAGCTTAGAGGGCGTGCTAGAAGGAGAGTCCCCGGAGGAGCCGGGTGCCGTGGGTGGAGGAACAAACGACTGGAACTTTCTTAGTCGGGTGGGGGGGTCCTTTATGGAGCCTAAAACAGAAACTGGAGGTCTGAAGAGTGTTGGCGGAAGGTGGGGGTGGTGTGTCAGAGCAATGGCAACTGAGGTTGTAGCAGCAGCAGCTTGGAGAGGCGCCTGGATGAGGGGTGCCCAGATGACAGGCGTAGGTGAGGGAGGCGTCTGTGGGGGGGCATTCTGCATGAGGTGGGCACAGGTGGCCATGTCCCGGTCGTGCTGCACAATTTGCTGGATAATCTCGTTCTCCTGGTAGTTGAGAACTCCAGAGCTGAGATCGTGTTGCACCTTATGCTGCAGGACGGAGTTTTTCTTGCCTTTAAAACAACACACACACACACACACGCACACACACACACACACACACACACACACACACACACACACACACACACACACACACACACACACACACACACACAAACAAACAAATCATACATTAGAGCTAACAGAGGAGAAGAAGCGTTAATATGAGTAACATTGAGAGGATAAATACACCGCCTGTCCAAAAAAGTTGCCACCAAATAAAAACTCTAATATTTTTTGGGCGCCTTTAGCTTAGATCATGACTCGCATTTGCTGTGGCGTTGATTCGATAAGCTTCTGCAACATCACCAGATTTGTCTCCATCCAGCGTTGCATTAATGTTCCACCAAGATCTTACACTGATGATGGTGAGTCTGACCGCTGAACAAAGCCTTCTCCAGCACATCCCAAAGATGGGGTTAAGGTCTGGACTCTGTGGCGGCTAGGGCTGTAGCGAAGCCTCGACGAAGTCGACGGCTCGATTCAAAAAATTTGTCGACGTCAGATCCGGAAGTCGACGCACCGCGCCCACTTGTTGCATCCCCAGGAGTTTGTAAATAGAGGAGGAATCTGCCTGTTTTTCCTCTAGTTCGCCCTCTTCTCCGCCTTCACTAACATCTCCGCCAAATACCGAAGACCCGGAACAACGTCCGTCCACTACTAGATTATTTTCCTGTTTTGCCCCTTCGTCTCCCGGCAACGGACAACAACTTCCGGGGTCAGATGTGCGCTGCTCCGTCTCTGTCGCAGATGTAGAAAATCACCGGGAGCGCTTCTCCCTTCATAAAGGAGCTTCTTTCAGACATTAGGAGAGCTGTTTTGGTGGTAGCAGTCTCTCCTCCGTGCTGGTCTGTTTGCTGCTGGGTGTTTTTGGTTTATTTAAACTTGGTAACTTGAACTTAACGTTGGTAAAGCTACTGTTAGCATCTTCGCTAACAGCTTCTTGCGTTGGGATAAGCTGTTACGTTTTGGTTTAGAGTTCATCTTTTTTGTGGTGTAGATCTCCCTTTTATTACATTTAGAGTGTTGTGGGTTTTCGGTTTAGTGTAAAATACCACCTGAGTTTGGTTTAACCCGTAAGACCACTCGCCTCACGCACATAAGTGACCAAAACAAAGCAGCATGGAGACACTCCATCTTCTACCACCTCTCAGGCAGCAGCCTGCACTCCCAAGTTCTACACGTCACCAGAACATAACCAACCAACACAATAAACGCAGTGGTATACAAAATGGAAGGCCTGTAGTGTTTATTCTCTTACAGTAAGAATTTATCCATTTTTTTGAGGAATTTATTTGAGATTTTCTGGTTTTTGTTAATTGTGCAATAGAAAAATAATCATTAGATTAATTTTCTAAATAGTTATTAGAATAGTCGACTATTCGATAAAATAATCGTCAGAATAATCGTTTTAAAAATAATCGTTTACCCCCAGCCCTAGTGGCGGCCCACCCATGTGTGAAAATGACGTCTCGTGCTCCCTGAACCACTCTCTCACTATCTGACCCGATAAATCCTGGCATCGTCATCCTGGAATATGGCCGTGCCATCAGGGAAGATGGAATAACCTGGTCATTCAGGATATTCAGGTAGTCAGCTGACCTCATTCTTGGAGCACTTCCTGTTGCTGAACCTAGACCTGAGCACCTGCAGCAAGCCCAGATCATAACCCTGCCCCCACAGGCTTGTACAGTAGGCACTAGGCATGATGGGTGCATCACTTCATCTGCCTCTCTTCTGACCCTGATGCACCATCACTCTGGACCAGGGTCCACCTGGACTCATCAGACCAGTTTTACTAAAGCGTCGGACAGTTCTGAACCCAGTTTTAGTCGATTCTGCGTCTCCTTAGATGTTTTCTCTGCTTGATGCCGATGATCTGACCCTTCTCACACAGACTAACATCTTCTCCACCACCAGGTGTGTCTTTCCACCTGGTTGGTTAAGGAATGAGAAGCAGCTCATTGCACCAGTTGGGTTAAATAACTTGTTAGCAGCTGAAAGATGATCACCCATGCAGTAATTATCCAATAGGAGGCTCCCACCCGTCTGCTCAGGTAAATCCAGGTGGAGACTTTTTGGACAGGCAGTGTATTTTCAGACAACTTTTTCTAAGCATGATCCCTCCATAGAAAGAGAGAGAGAGCTGTGAACAAGTGGAATTAAACTAAAGAGTAATCCTGAAAATCAGAGAAGGGGAATCACAGAACATGAAAGAAGCGAGGATGAAAGAAACAACGGAAGGAGTGAGAGAGAGGAAAGCTCAGGACGCTCGACAGACGTACTTTAATTCTCTGGGTAAAAGAGACAACGTTAAAACAAACATTGGACCTCAAGGTGTCGCATTTCAATCTTCACATTTTCACCCGGCTGTGGAACGCTGACACCGTCTATAGCAGGTTTATTTATGTCCATGCCAATTTCATTTCTTTGTTAGAATACGACAGTCTCAGATTTTTATTATGAATAGTGACACTGTCCGTCTGCTCCGGCTTCACCTGACCCTTTATCATTTCCACACCTCAAATCAGACAATGTAAAGCCCATCAAGGCAGTAATTAATATCAGATTAGTCCTATATGAGTTAATTTATTAGTAGAAGAAGGCTACACAGCTCACAGCCGAGGCTTTTCCACAATTATATTACTATCAGATGACGACATCATTTCAAAGCGTCTTTTTTCTACAGAGAGAAACCCTAAAGCAGGTTCTCTGTCTTCCACTGGGGATGAAACGGAGCATGCAGTGAAGACGGAGTGATAACACAGGCATGTCTTTCACTGTGAATTCTTCATCTGCCCAGCCTGAGCATGGGAACAATGATGGATATGAAGAGAATATCAATTGCCTGTGTAAAAGAATCCACGCTGCGTTTAAAACCCACATCTCTCTCTCTCTCTCTCTCTCTCTCTCTCTCTCTCTCTCTCTCTCTCTCTCTCTCTCTCTCTCTCTCTCTCTCTCTCTCTCTGCATGCAGATGACTTTAAAGGGAATTTCAGTCACAAAGTGTTTGTGAGAACATTACTGTCCCCCCCCCCCCCGATGCCAACTGTGAACATCCAGTCGTCTGAATCTCTGCACAAGATGCTTGAGAGTATTTCTGTTTTCATTTGCATGCTAGCTTTTCATGCTAATTGCCTACCAATTCGGTCCAGCCTGTCCAGAGCGACGGTCTCAAATGCTCTCCTCATCATCGGATACTCCTCCAGGACCTCGTTGAAGTTGTCCACAGAGAGGGAGTACAACCGACAGTACGTGTCGGCCCGAACGCTGGCTGTTCTCCTGCCTCGCGTCAGCAAACAAATCTCTGCAACAAAACACAGCAGACGGAAACCGTCAGAAAGTCGTCGATTGGCCAGCAGCCCGCTGGTTTAAAGGTTCCAGCGCAGGGCCTCGGCAGCACTCTTTCCTGAACTCTCTCTCGGCAGGCGGAGCACAACAAACAGCTGTTTCTTTAATGCAAACCTTCTGTTTCAGAATTAAAGGTGAAAAATTTGAAATCCATCAGTGCATGATTAAGCAGCATTTTCATAGGTTACAGTTCTGCCGGCCCTCAGCTGTGGAGCCGAGGAACAGCAGCAGTGTTGGTGTTGCTGTGGCTGTACTGCATGGAGATGTCACACTCGTGTTCAAGCAGGAAACGTCCGAGTCGGCACGCAGATCCGTGAGTCTGCACACGTTACAAAACAGGAATTTCTGCACTTTACCTTCTTCATAGTGTTACACAGAAAATGTCAAATCAAGTTTATTTATAAAGCTCCAAATCAGGGCCAGAGTTGTCTCAAGGACCTTCACACAGTAAACAACACAGGTCAGGTCATTAAAGCGCAAGTTACCCCAAATCAACATGTTTTTGCTGATAAACTATATAAATGAGTGTCTGATCGTGCTGCAGACACATGCAGTCAATGATTCGGCACTTTAGTGCATCTTAGGTCAAATTTAAATGTTCTGCTTAAAACTGTCAGTGTTGCACCGTCTTCAGGTAAAAACTCAGCTCTGCATTAGAACTTAAATCTGCCATCGCTATTGGCTAAGAGGTACACTATGATGTTAGCTGGTACATTGTGATGTCACAATGTCATTGTGTGTGTATTTGTTAGCGGCTCCGCCCTCTCCTTCTGCCTGGTAACAGCATTTGTTGCATTTTTCAAACAGGAAGTGGGAGTGGAGTAAGATTCTGGTAGGGGGTGACTTGCTCTTTAAGCCAATCAGTAACACGTTTCCTATATAAGGAACCCAGCAGGTCGCATCGAGTCACTGACTAGTGTCAGAGTCTTTACAGCAATCCTCATACTAAGCAAGCATGCAGCGACAGTGGAGAGGAAAACTCCCTTTTACCAGGAAGAAACCTCCAGAGGATCCTGGATCAATGTTATTATTATAAATATATTTATTGTTTGTGTTTCTTTGAATGGGAAAAAATGATCTGTGAAGGTTTTACAACTAAATATTTTTTCATGATTTTTTCATGTCTTTATTTTTTTGTCTCATTTTTCTTCTTGTGTCTTTTATCAGAGTTCACACACACACACACACACACACACACACACACACACACACACGCTCTATTGCTGGTCAGTGTAAGTTGCTTTGCTCTCGTTTATTCCGTTGCTATGGCTACCAGCCTGGCCTCTTCAGGTGGAGGAGCCAGGATCGCCCAGGCACCGCCCCTCCTCCTGCTCTCCTCCAGGCTGCTGAGGAGCACAGCTGAGCTGAATCCCTCTGACGACCCACACCTGGGATAAAAGGCTGTGCCTTCAGCAGTGCAGGGTTCTGCTGTCCTCCAGGCCTCATTTAGTTTATGATGAGTTTTAACTTCTGAAGTTTTAACCCTGAGTTGATGGTTTTAAAGGGTAAAACTCTGAGTGATCCAAAGGGATCCTTTGTTGATGTCAACATGACTGAGTAATGATCTTAATGATCTCTGGATTTGGGATTTTAAAGGTTAACTATGTTCTGGTTTTAAGACTTTTATCTACTTCGTTGTGTTTTTAAAACACCTTCAGTTCAGAGGGGCCGTTCCTCCCCGCCACACCTCTCCAGGTCTCACTGCCGCTGCCCCCGTGAGCCAACGTGGGCTCCTTCTCCACCAGAGAGGTGACACCCCGCGTCCCGAGAGCCAGCTTCTGTAGCCTTCAGCCACCACCCAGATAAAAAGATGTTTCTTTTGGCTTTCACCAATATTACTACATTACATTTCCTTAAAGTGCCTCTACAGGTTTACTGTAAAAGATTTGAGTGTACATTTTAAATTAAATTAAATGAGAATCGACTAAGTTTGAACATTTTAAATTTAAAATGAAATGAGAAGTAGAAATTTCTACTCGCGCTTCATCAAGAGTTGAAAAAGGCATTTCCAGTCATTTCTATAATCGTTGGCATGTGATGAACTCGTTTCCAGCATTAAAATGAAAAAGCCAAGCTCAAGCATCTTTAGCGCTACACAACAGTTAGTTAGTTGTGCCGTGCACCATGAGCTGATCCCTGGACACTCTAAACGGCTGAAGCAGGACGTCAGGGCAGTCATGCAAAAGAGCAAGCGTGGAACGACTAAATGACCATTTTCTGTTCATTGAGTTCTTGTTAAAAAAAGCTAGTTTGTTATATCATCAAATATCTCCTAAATATAGAAATAAAATCACATTTGTCTTTGGTCACAGAAACAGGGTAGTGTGTGTGTGTGTGTGTGTGCTCTGTAAGTGTAAAAACAGACACGACGGGCCCTCCTGTGTGCTTCAGCGCCATGCTCGTGTGTTTCCTGCAGTGTAACTGTGTGCTGACAGGGCAGCCTCGGCTCTAGCAGTGCTGCAGGTCCATTTCCCACAGCGCAGCTTCAGTACTCCCCTCTGGAGAGGAGCGCTGCTGCTCGGTATTAAATCCTCTCGTCCCGTGGCTTTCTGGACGAAGCCAACGTGGACTGGATGAGGAACTGGGCTGCAGCAAGCCCTCTGGCCTCGTCCAGCGGTCTGGACAGATAGCTGGTGCGACCTACGACGTCCCATGTGAACTTTAACTGGGAGAAACAAAACTCACAAACACATGTTACCAGATATATTTTACTGTATTTTCACTCAGTGCTCATCCTAACCAGCACAGCACTGCATGTGCTGCGGTCTACCACAGAAGAACGTGACGAATACAGTCAAGTCTAAACAAACAAATCAAAACTATTACAGGGCTCATCACTCACACTCACATAAACCAGTAAAAGGTTGAGTTAAGGGCGGGGGGACCATCGCTTAGCCACGAATATCAACCGTTGTATCTCCACATGCTTCTTGGAGAAGAGGTATTGTAGTCGTACACTTTCCATCCCCACGTGGAAAAACATCCCTGATGGATGGACGGAGAATTTGGAGGAAGACAAACAACTAAACGTGTGGGTGGGCAGTGAGCCAGCCGCGAGCCGGAGCAGCTCGGTGAAAACACGACAACCTGAGCTGCTCTGGACCATCTCTCTGACCTGGTGGAAGGCGTGTGTTCTGTAGCATGTCCAGGGATCAGATGGGTAGCATGGTGATGGATGACACCTTTGTTGGAAATTGCTGCTCTAATTTCTTAACTATTATGTGTGACAGGTGCTTTCCCTGCTGATGAGCTAGTGTGGGAAGTAGGGTGTACATTTCAGAATAAGAGTTTGTTGAAGCACCTTCATGACAATTGTGCCAAATGCAACGAATCGAATGTGTTTGACAAAAGTGTTTCAAACTGTAATCTGAGATTAAAGCTGAGATTGTGCTGGTAGTTCAGCAGATTTGGTTCAGGGAGTCGGTGCGTCGGTTACATGTCGATTGTGTCAGACGTACAAGGAACTGTGTGTAAACTGTAAATACACGAAGCTAAAAGCTAACCTACAAGAGCGGACTCAACCCCTCACACCGAGGCTGTAAACGTCTGCGATGCTGTTTGTCTTCCATTAAATGTTGATTCAGGCAGAAAGTTTACAGGTTCGGCAGGACGTGGTCGCTGGGTGCTCTGGGTGAGCCGCAGTTCGCTGCTGTTAGCCCATGAAGCTATTTATCACCTATAAAATAAGGTTTTACACACAAACACAATTAAAACTGGCTAAAATTATCATCTCAAAGATTTGTGTCTCTCGCATGACTCATGATGGAGGTCTAGGTACAAACCGTGTCAACGGTTCCCGCGGCACAACGCCACCGATAGAAATAAAATATAAGTTGTTTATAGAAACAGAATCATCAAGTATTAAAGGAAACAGCTACCCCCCCCCCCCCCACACACACACACACACTGCTCTCTCTCCGAGCAGAAGTCCAAACCCACCCCCTCCCTCCATGATGAAACATAAACCCTATTCTGCTGAGCGACAGGTGAACCTGCTCGCCGCACAGCGCGGCTCGACTGCTTTTTACGGAAAGCTCAGTCGTTCCGTTTATTCATGAATGCTCCACTTCCACTGCTCACTCCCGTCTCCTGTGACTCATCGTAATACTTCCCAAATCCTGCATGAAATTACAGAACCGGCTTAGCTGCTCAGCCTGAATTCTGTAGCGGGCGCGTTTCCTCCTCCGACCGACTGCTGCTTCAACAGCAACCCTCTTCTGTCTGCTCCTTACGGACGACGAGCCGTTTTGTAGAACCGTGGGTCTTTGAGATGGAGGGACGTTGCGACAGCACATGTCGGTGAGGTAAACGTGACTAAGTGCTGCGTTTGAGGGAACAGAAGCCCGGACCCTGAAGCAGCATCCAGTCGAGCAAAATGTTTCCACCTTAAACTAAAACGCATTTCATTTTCACACTTAAGGGACAATCCATTCATTAAAATTGAATGACACTAATTAAAACTGCACGTTGCCGTGGGAAAAGAAGACGGAGACATCAGGCGCTGTGACCTTGGTGAGAACACACATGACCCGCTTTCCTGCTGGATGCTGCAGTCCACGTGTTCCCAGACCCCGACGGGAAAGACGCCTCCCTCCAGGCCCTGATTGGCTCTTAAAGAGGTGTGTGTGTGTGTGTGTGTGTGTGTGTGTGTGTGTGTGTGTGTGTGTGTGTGTGTGTGTGTGTGTGTGTGTGTGTGTGTTTGTGTGTGTAATACTGGTTTCCCTGCTTTTCTCATCAACATCTGTTTTGATATTTTGCTTGAATCTGATCCAAAGTCTGCATTTAGATTAAATGTTAGTTTTAGTCTTCGAGCCTAAAGGGCAGCAGGTCTCGTCCTTTCTGAACCACAGATTATTGCTTACCCATCAGCTTTATTTGGCTTTCTTTCCTCACAGCAGGAAGGTTGCAGGTTCAAACCCCTGTGCGGGTTTGCACATCTCCAAATGCATGCATTGGTTTCCTTCCCGTCACAAACTAAAAATATGCAAAGGTGATAAAAAGACGAACAGAAGAAACTTGGACAGGTTCCAGTGGGGAACATTAGACCTCTTCTTCGGGTAAAATCCTTTAAAAATGGTATTAGTGGCTTGTTTCATCCAAGGAAACCAAGTGGTGCCAACAGGTCTTCCCTTTAATTCATCCCCCCTTCCCAAGCATGAGGTGGTGGGAATCAGGAGAAAAAACTCCATTTTATCAGGAAGAGACCTCCAGCAGACTCTGACTCTGGAAGAGCGGCCATCTGCCTCAACAAGCTGTGAAAATAAGTCGGGAAACCAGGAGGAACGTCTCGCCACCAAGGTAAACAACAGGTGTGGAGCAATCATCACACAGAGCTGGTGTGAGACTGAGGGGGAAGCAAACTAACGAGTGTTAAAAGACTTAGACTGAAGAAATCAAACACAGATATGAAGCAAACACTAACGGAGCACGTATCTCCTCATATGCATGGTTTTTATAGATGCCAAGCACTCACTGTGCCGCAGTCTGGTCAAATTGTTTTGTTTTTAATGTGTTTTAAAGTCACAATGTGTCGTTTTTACCATAAATTTCTGGAAATATCCAATGGAATGTTGTAAATTAATTAAAAGGTGCCCACTTAGTGAAATATATTAGCATATAACCATAAAACTCTGGTCTAAAACACATGGAGCGGGTCTAAGTCTGTGGGCGACGCCATATTGGATGCCATGTTTCCTTCTACGGAAGCCCGTGAGGACAGGATGCATTTACTGATTTGTAACAAACGGTTATAAAACTTTCAGCATTAATAAACGTTCTGTTACACGTTTACCTCTTCACCTGTCGCCAGTCGTTAAAGGGAATCTGATGTCCGTGTTTTCATGGAGGTTGCACTCCCCAGGACGTTGACCCTAATGGCCATCTGTTGGTACTTGAACACAGAAATACTGCTAGCTCACAATGATTTAGGTATCTACTGTCCCTATGGCCAGGGAACCTACACACTGTCACTTTAAGAACAAATAGATGTTGGTACATCGACTAAATGAGTTAAAACTGAAGTTTTTAGAAAGTGACATGTTAGACGTGGTTTACACCTTTAATGTAGACCTCGCTGCCTTTTAGGTGTGTTTATAGTTATCTTCCAGGGGTTTGGTGTTTTTAAGGAAGACGTACAGCGCACGCTCTAATCCCGCAGCACGTGAACACCGCCGTGCACAAACCTGACAGAATGCAAATGCCAGCATTTGAATTTGCTCTCTAGCTGGAGGGGATTTTATTTTATTTAGTTTAAAGTGTGTAATGTTATACCTGTCTTCCTCCATGCTAGGAAGTGAGCGTGAATGTGAATTAATGAATGTGTGCAGGGCTGCTTCGACTGCGATGAACCACGTGTGTCCTGCAGCCTGCTTTGGCAAAGCTCACCTGGACTCTGAGTCCTGCTGTCAGCTCCCATCTCCCTTCCCAACTGCTGCCCCCAGCCCCCAGAGCGGACACTCTCTAACCTTTGAAACATCCGCAGCGAGCTGCCTGATTCCCCACGACGTGTCACGTTCACTCCCTCATTACATTAGCATAGCTGCAGCACAAAAACCTGTTTAGCTAAGCAGGCTGAGGAGAAACCTGCAGTGTTTAGGCTTCATGATTTCATCATTTTGCATGTTTTACTGTCTGGAGTTGATGCTCTTGAGTCACAAATGCTTCAGTAAACCATTTTAGTTTGCAAATTGTCCAGAAAACAGATTTATTGTATTAATTTTCTTTTAAATAAGACTCTGATAAGTTTACAGGCTGTCCTCTGGCGTTTGGATGCTTACGTCTTCCTTTAAGCTCTGTTTCTTAGCGGGACTGGAATTTCAGTGTTTTATGTTTATTAATGTTCATATCTAAGGAAAGCTGAACTATCATATTTAGCATGTTGACTTCTTTACTAATCATAACAACATTTTGAAGTATTAATTACATGCATACAAGCATGTTGACCAGGAACGCTCACATCCGATCATGGGATTTTCAAGAGATCGGAATTGGGTGAAAAAGATTGGATTTAACCTTTAAAACAACAAATATGACTTTTTTTTTTTACTCATTCTGGCATCAAGATTTTCAAACTGAACAACAACTTCCTCCGTAAACAACCGCAAAATACGAGCGAGATGACACGGAGCGACGCGGACCGTCCGAAGGACGCCAGGACCTCTGCAGCAACGGACGGCTCGTGAGGCTCCTTTAGTTCACGATTAGTGCTTGTGACTACGTATTTGTTCATTAGAGAAGATGTTTGTTAAATGTTCATCTTCATGTTGTTTTCCGCTCTGATTCAGGTGTCCCAACCTGCGATCATTATAATAATAAATGAAGAGATGATTAAGGACACAGGTTAACGAAGGCTTGCCCGGCTTTGCGGTCGCTGTGAGGATTTATCCGTGTTCTTTGGCCGTCGCTCACAGGTGACGTCAACGCTGTGGCTCTGCTGTTGTAGGGCTCGTGATCAGGACGTCATCACCGACACGGCCACCCCATTGGCGGCTTACAAGTTCTTACTTACTAGTGCAAACAGCGCTCAGTCTCGTCCTTGCAGCTGAACGTCATCTGCTGTTCGTTATATGACGTAACCGTGGTAAATCGTTGCTGCTGTGGGGCGCAACATGTGATCACCTGGGAAAAAGGTGGAAAACGGGCTAATTTTTCACCATTTTCCTGCTCGGAGGCGCAGCAACAAGACCGAGTGTTGAGCGTAACAAAGTCTAGTCGGCTCGCTTGGATCGCAGCTGTAAGGCGACCTGACATCTCGCACCTCTTCTATGGGATGACAGTTTTTACTAGAAAAACCAGCAAATGAAGCATTTACCTCTCATCTGGACGTTTACATCGACTCACACCACAGACCAGCCGAAAACGTTCATTTCACAGAGCTGTGGCAGCGACAAGCTGTCGTCGGTGCTCCAGTCTAGGGTCTTTCACATGGATCCAAACCGTTTATAACGCTGATTTCCTCCACGCGCCAGGCCCCGCCGCCTTTATCGTACAGATCCCTGCATATTCAGCAGCCTTTTTATGATTTTAACATGGGATGTCTTTCTCCCAAATCCGCTTCTTCTGTGCGACGCTCTGTTTGTTTTCACGTCTGTGCACACTCGTAAGAACGCCGACATGTCTGCGCACATCCCAGAATGCTATGTGATCGGCTCAACTTTCCTTAAAACAACATAATCGTAGACCTCCAGACGTTTGAAAGCCTCTAATTCACCCAAATCAGGAGCTCAGGGCTTTCTGTTGAATGGGAATAAATGTCTCCCCAGCAGATTCGTGTAATAAACACCGGCAAACGGGACCACCGTTGTCCGTCATCCCAGCACTCAAACAGGTTTTAATAACTTTAATTTTGTCGTTGGCGCAGATTTTAAGCTTCTCTCCAACCTCCTCCTGTCTTAAGATGGAAAAGTGTTCATATATCAGGACTTCATCTGCAAACTCTCTTAAACGTTGACATGGTGTATTGACAGCAGGCCATTTAGTGTTTGTTTTAACCACCCAGCCACTCGTGCACTCGCACAAAGATGTCAACGAAGATCCTCCAACAGGCAGCCCCGGCCCGCGGCGCGGCGCGGATAACTGCAGGTGTTGTGCAGATAAAAGTTAGCCTGCCAGCCGTGGCGCTGTGTGCCTCCCTCGTCACGGGAACGCGCGTCACTCAATCGAGCCGTAAAGAAAACACTTCCTAAACACGGGAAGTTTGTCAGATAAACTGGAAATTCACTCGGATGTGTTTTCCTTTCTTCTTATTTGGTTGCTTTGCAGAAGTATCGGAGCAGGACTCGGTGTCGGCAGAATGAAATTACTCGGACTCGATCGGAACCTCCCTGATATTAAAGCGCCCTAACCCTAACACACCAGGGGTGTCAGGTTGTTTTGTTCCTTTCCCTGCGACGCCGCATGGACGTGCAGATCGTGTCTGTGTCGAGTCTGTCGGTCCAGATCGCGTCTGCAGGACATCCAAACTGGGTCTTTGAACGGTGCGTTATTCCAGGTGAATGAACACGATCCAAACACTGTTGCTCAGCATATTGTTCAGGATGTTTGATGAAAGCAGAGCTTCTTCCTTATAACAGACATCGTTTTATCCCCAGTGAGTCACACTGAACGCCCAGGCTCCTCCAGAGAAGGACAGGGAGAGGAGTAAGTGGGTTACCAGGAGGATAAATGGGTTCTGACTCGATGTCAGAAAGGCCATTTTGCAGCTCTGTGGCCTGGTGTCATAGTCCAGTGGAGGGGAAGTACACGAGAGTGGGGAAATGCAAACTTTCAGTTCCTTTACAGAAGACAACCCTTTCAAAGAGAACCCGAGCCGAGAAGACGACAGAAGATTGCAGTGTGTAATCAACTCGAGCCCCATTCCCAACCCCTCCATCTGACTGCACACCACTCAGGTGCAGCGCAGCTTGACAAACACCTGAGGTGCCATGTAGGACCACCACAAGGTCACTGAGCTGGACTCCTACCTCCACCTGTACTTGCAACACATCACCATCACAACAGCCTCCTCAGTCTTGGCTCTGCGAGGGTGGAGGAGACGTCCGGATAAGTGTCTCGGTACTGAATCACGAGGAGACAAAGAGGCAAGTGGAGGGCGGGGCGGTGGGCGGTGCTTGTTTTCTTCACGGCCCTGAGCTGCATCCAGAGAACGGCCTTGGCAGCGATCCATGTGTCCCTTGGCGTGAGAGCTGCAGTCACATTACATTTCCCCACTCCACCGGATCGCTGTGTGCCCAGCCGACGCGCCCATCCAGGACACGTCCAGTCCGCTTTAGACTGCAGGCTCTCTGGCTCGAGCGAATCCAACAGCTAACAAACTGTAGGAGGCTGCGGAGACTGTTGTTGTGTAAATAATTCAGGTCCTCTTTGAATGACTGAACAGAACGGTGCACGGGCTTGCAGAGATGCTGATGAGAAGATACACGTGCAGTCTGGCGTGCTGTAAACTGGAGCTGACAAAACGAAAGCTCCGCTGTGGCTGCAGGGCCTGTGTTCCTCATGCACACGCTCACATAATCACAGCAGAAGTACTGCAATCAAAACCAAGACGGTCCTCGTTTGGACAAAACTGTGCTGTGTGGCGACACCCACACCCACACTGGAGACCACACGAGCCACACACTCTTTGTGTTGATCCTACACCAATTAATTTCATGAATGACTAACTCGTGTTTGGTAACAAACTCCCGGCGGCTCCAGGCTTTCCTCGCTCCCCCAGAGGAACGGCACTGCCAGGAAAAAGAACTAAAATAATTACAGATCTGAGAGATTTTAGTGAGAAGGACTCAGAAATCTGTGTCTCTGCACACATTCAGACGCAGACAGGAGGGGTGGTGTCAGAACCGAGCTTTAAAAGCGGTAACTCGATCACGATAAATGTGCAAGAAAGGACGCCCAGAGCACACGTAATAGCACCACTGCCCTGCTGAGGAGGGACGTTTGAAACGGCTCTTCTGAGAGGCATGACCACATTGTCTTAAGTGTGATTGCTTTTGGCAAAAGCAGAGAGAGCTTCTCAGCCAGCTTCTCAGCCGTTTCCCTCCCAGACTCGTTGCAGAGGAGGAGCATGGAGACAGAGCTGAGCAGGTAATTAAACTTCCACTGCCGGGTCACGTGCTGCCGATGCTTTCCCACCGCTTCTAATTACTCAACAGGATGTTCTAACGGACATGCTGCCACCGGCTTGGTGAAGGCACCTGAGAGGGCCGTGCACCTGATGACTAGGAACACAACGCAAGTCACACATCACTGCATTAGTGAAGGACTTGTAGCGCCGTACTCGGATGCACAGGTCAGGGTTAGGGTTAGACACAGCACACGTCTCTAAAAGAGCTAATAGAGCAACAGCAGCTCCTTCTAGAGTGAAGCTGCGTCACAAGTTAAAATTCAAACTCGGGCCAAAGTTTCCAAGCAGTAAAGGACATGATGATGATGATGATGATGATGTCATGATTAAAACTCCCGTTTAAACACATCCAGCATCGGGCTGTGGAAGAAACCGGTTCAGCGAGCCAGCGCCAGGGCGGATGTTTCCTCCAGCGAGCTCATCCCAGGTGAGACAGGAGAGACAACCAGGAAGTAACCTGGTCAGCTGCCACCACCTCAGCTGAACCCTTTTGACGTGGAGGATCTACTGCTAGCTTCCTCCGGAGGGGTGGAGCTCCTCAGGTCATAAGGCTGAGCCCAGCCACCCTAGTGGGGGAGGTCCCTTAAGCTGCTTCTTGTATTTAATGACTCAAATCTCGTGGTCGGAGGTGATGCAACATGGACAGAGCAGTAACACCTTCCAGCTCAGCCCTTACTTTAAGTCCACACGCTGGAGCAACACCATCCTTACTGAAGGTACCACCTGATCCTCGGGTCCATCTCCCTAGCCCTAGCCCACGACATCAAGGTACTGAAATCCTCTGGTTGAGGCAAAGAACGTTTCACTGGGATATTTGATCATGGGAGCTTTGGACCAGCAAACTTAAAGTCTTCTGCAGCCTGAAGGTGTCTGAATCCACAAAAGAGTGATTTTATAAAAACACCACTTTGCCCTCTGCCTTGGCGGCACGAGCTGTTTGTTCTTTTGCACACCCGGAGCTTTCATGTGAACTGAAGAGGCACCACTGTCTGTCTTTGACTGAAGCTGCCCTTTTGTTTAGCTTCACTTTTTCCAGCATTGGTGCTCGACCTCATTCTCACATACAGGCGTCCCGTTTGAATGCTGAGTTTGTGAATAAACACTGAAAAAGAGGCTCAGCGTGCCTTTCAGCTCCACAGGATGAGTGTGTGTGTGACCTTTCAGTTTCTGGTGGCGGCGCCACCTCAGCTTACCCCCAAAGTAGGAGCCGTCCGACAGCTTGGTCTCTTTGTTGCCTTTGGTCAGCACGCTGACGACCCCGTGTTGTATGAAGTACATCTTCTTGCCGATCGTGCCTTCTCTGATGATGTAATCCCCCGGCTGGAACACCTCAAACTTCAGCTTGGTGAGCATGGAGGTGACAAAGTTGGGGTCGGCGTTGGCAAACAAGGGCATTGAAGCCACCAGCTTTCGACAGTTGAAGTTGATGATTTCCTGTTAGAGGACAGAGGTAGGTGGAAACACACAACAGCAATGAGAAAAGCAGAGCAGAGCTGGAGGTTCGCAAAATGCACCGGCCTGTCACAGCTGGAGACAAGATGAATGTTAGCGCCGTCAGCTGTGCAGCATTTTTATCAGAGCCCTTTTTTACCGTTTGCTTGAGAATGAGTAAAATGTCAGGACGTGCAACTTTAACTAAGGAGCATGTCAAGCGTTGCACAAGTCGCTGTTATCTTGAGAACAAATGCACGAAGCAAAGGTACGGGAACGCTCGTCTCACCTCTCGAAGCGGCTCGTTCAGCTCACCCAGGATGCTCTCCTCATCGAACATCTTCCCCTGGTAACGGTGTTCATAGTAGTCGTGGATTCTCTGCCTCATGTCTGCAGGCAGTTTGTGGAAGGACATGTACTGTTCAACCTGTTTGTACTGCAGAAACACAGAGACGGTGAAAAATTAGAGCATGAAACCACGAAAACAAAGTCATCGACGAGCATTAGCATATCCCTCCACACCCAACCGGATTCAGCAGGTTCTTTCTTTAGTCACGGTGCGTGTATACAAGGAGCTTCAAAGGTCACGGTTAATGTACCTCAACAAAAGTACTCTTAATCCAGACATGCTGTACTCTGCTGTAACTGAGATCATCAGTATGAAGACAAATCCACGGTCCTGGATCCAGCAGCTCCTGAGGTGAGGAACATGCTGAAGGTGCAGAAAAACCGTACCGGTGGCTTCTAATCAGACTTCTCTGACTCTTGCATTGTAGCATGATGAAAGGTCTCTAATTTGTGGCAAAGGTCACATTTACCCAGCTGGGTCAAGCTGGGTCAAACGGTACTTTTAAATCCACAGATTACCCCAGGAGTCAGGATGTCTGCGGAATATCATCCACTATCTGCTGCTGCTCCGTCCCAGAAGAAGGACACGTCAAGTTCAAGATATTAATTAAACAATAATATTAATAAAACTCTTTGATTTTTATTACTGTTTATAAATGATCACCTGGTTCAGTATAAATGTATTTTAATGACATGAAATGAATTATTATGCTTTGGGTATAATTATGATTATGGTTGATGACAGGAATGTCAGTTTCACCTTATCCATCTAACACAGAGTTCATCCAGATAAACAATAACTGCCAACACGTGTTTTAGACGCAGGACCAAAGCTTTCTTGCTGAGAGAGGGGGTGTGTTCTGGGAGCTTCGTAAACTAACCATCACCAGTTTCAAGTCAGTTCTTGAACCCACCACCATCACAGAGGATCGGCCGTCCCTCACCTCCACCTGCTGTTCTGTCACGCCGACAAGAATAGCTAAAAATAAACGAAACTGTAACCAGCTGTCGAGAAACTCTTCCCAGAGTTATTGATTTCTGAGTTAAGATGCAAAAACTCCTTCAGAGTTACAGACTTTGAGAAGCAAATAGTTCCACCAGTGGAGTGGCCCAAGGAGACCTCTCAGGACCGATCTGGTCGTGCCGGAGGTTCTTCTACCAACCTCGTGCCTGGAGGAAACCATCTCCACCTGGACACTTCGGATCCAAAAGGGGGTCTTCTGATTGGGTGAGGTAGACTTCGACAGAATGTGTTTGATGCTGTTTTCTCTAAGTGAACAACTCAGGTAGCCGCAAAACATCACTTCCAGCCCAGAACGCTTTCCTCTCTCTGAAAGAAACCTTCTGATAATCCCATTCACGCGTCCAAACTCGTATTTCCAGTTTAGCTTCCATCCAGCCACAGGGTTGCCTTTTAAAACGAGTTTAACATCAAAGCTGTTAAAAATTGTCATTAAATCTTCATCCATGAAATGTCGTTATAATTGTCGTTCAAATCTTTAAGTTTAAAATTGTTAGTAATAAAATTTCTTCATTTTTAAACGTGCCTCATTATTGAATTGAAACACAGAAAGGGGTAATTGTTTCTGGTTATTGAAAGCAAAGATTCCTAAATTAAACTTTAATCTCTGGATTAAAACTAGACCAAGTGAATTGGGGTATGATCTTCTATTGATTACATAAGTATCTTGGTTATTTATACATGATATGAGCTCATGTGCTGATGTGCTCGGTCACTCTCAGGATCTCCAGCTGAATAGCAGCAGTGTTGGTTCTGGTGTTAATCGCTACAGCATTTTTCTCAAAAGTTAACGCGAACCGACTCCATGAAGCAGAAAAGCAGGAGAGCGACTGTAACTGTAGTTTAATAAATGGGCCATTTTAATAAAAACATCTCAAACAAAAATGTTCTCAATGCCTTAAAAGGACTGAGTGTGCAATGTGATATATGTAGAACATGTTCAATAGGAAGGGAATTAAGCTCTGGTAGCTTATATAACACCCCCCCCCCCCCCCCCTCCCCCCCGCCCCACCGCAAATCAAATTTCAAGAAAGATAAAACAAAAAAATATAGATTTTCCCTACACTGAGTGTCATTGCCATTTTCCTATAACATGTTTTATCCTCAATCACACAAACAAAACTTACAGAATGTGATGGTTTAAGCGCATTTAATAAAAGAGAAACATGTTATCTCCGGGAATAGACCTGCTTTTGCTGTCATCACGTTGTCCTTTAAAGGTTTTTAAAGAGCAAGTCACCCCCAAATCAACTACTTTTTTCTGATAAACTATATAAAGGAGTGTCTAATCATGCTGCAGACACGTGTCGTCAATAATGTGGCAGTTCAGTGCATCTTGGTTAAAATTCAAATATTCTGCCTAAAACTGACAGTGTTGCGCCGTCGTCAGGGAAAAACTCTGCACTGTATTTGAATTTAAATCTGCCACCGCTATTGGCTAAGAGGTATGCTATGATGTCATCTGGTACATTATGATGTCACAATGCTGTCGTGAGCCTGTGTGTGTGTGTGTGCATTTGTTAGCGGCTCCGCCCTCTCGGTCTGCCATGCAACAGCATTTGTTGCATTTTTCAAACATGAAGTGGGAGTGAAGTAAGTTTCTTATAGGGGGTGACTTGCTCTTTAAATCATTTTAAATGTCAGTTTTAATGTAAAATGCTCCTGTTTAAGTAAAAGCTGCAGCATTTTAGAAATTCCTCAACAGATTCCCGCGTTTCACCACGGATGAGTCGGCCACTCAGGGTTGTGTTTTACCTGTCGGGGTGAAAACCTCTCACCTGGTTTGAAAAGACGCCATTCGGACCAAAGCAGTATCGGCGGATTAAAGAAACTCACGACGTCGAGGAAATCATGAAATACATCAAAACAATTTAAGACAAATTTGTGAAAAGGTGATTTTCTGTGTTTATTTCAGACTTAACGCATTATTTGAGACGTTAAACAGATGATTTGATGGCTGCGTGGCGGCGGTGTTTTCAAACAGAGCCTATCGGTGACGAGTATCAGAGGCAGGGATGCGGATCAAAGCACAGAGAGCACCGCGGGAATAATACCAGATAAAGTCTTCGACCTGCAGAAAGGAAACGAAACATTGAGCGTTCGTGACGCCGCAGTGGAGCTGCTCTTTGATCACCGCCAGCAACCTTTCCTCGGAACGCTGCATTTGACCTCTAAAGTCTACTTCCATGTGTCTGACACTACTACCCTGGTCACCCGTCGTGCTGGAGGACGTGCTTGTTCAGACGCAGCACAGTAAAATAGGACGGCTGCCTCATGCAGGCTGCTTCTTCTCCCTGAAGGTGAAATCTCCATCAGCAGGAGCACAACGGCGCCAGGGATCCGAATCACTTCATACGAACCATCTAAAGCACATCCATCAGGTGTTATCAGGCTCCAACATGGAGGACATCTTCCACCCTTGCACTGGCCTACTGACAAGCCGGCGGTTCTGTAATCCTCCTTTTCGCAGCAGCCTCTTTCATTTCCTGCAACATTTACATTCTCTTTCCCCCTCTGCCAAGTTTAGATGAGATTTAGCGGCTGTTTTGACCAGAGCCTCTGAATCCCTCGCAGACACACAAAACAATCTGGAGTCGCTCTCTGCACGTCGATGACGGACCTCCCCTAGCTGTCACTAGTTAGCTGTGAGCTGCTGCAAGTCCCTGAACGTCATTTTAAAGCTACGTTCATCAGACTGAACAAGATGTATGTTTAATAAAGAGAAGTCCTGCTCTGGCGTGCATCTCATCACTGCGTGTCACCTGAGCCGGTACCTGGTGCCGCTGTAAATCCCGCTTCAGAAATGTCTTGTTTCTCTTCACATGGCATCATTTTAGTGACGAACAGAGCAGATCTCTAATAAACAGATGAAGATTATTAGTTTTTAGTATTTTACTAAAAGTCTCTGCAAGTCGTTTTAAGGAGAATAACGGTTGAGTCGAAGGAAACAAACCAACGAGGATG
The DNA here is from genome assembly GCF_043380555.1 of Nothobranchius furzeri. Taxonomy (NCBI): domain Eukaryota; kingdom Metazoa; phylum Chordata; class Actinopteri; order Cyprinodontiformes; family Nothobranchiidae; genus Nothobranchius; species Nothobranchius furzeri. The sequence continues at coordinate 73,788,680 of NC_091749.1, forward strand.
CAAAGAGGGACGGCCGTAGGGATGTGGCAGTGATGGGCCGATAAAAGGCTCCTCGACAGGAAATGATCTTATTGCTGCCGAGTCGCCGCCGTGCTGCTGCCAGGAAGCTCTGCTCGACTTAGCTCTATCCCAGCCAGCTCAGGATACCTTTTACCATCAGACCATCTCTGAGCTTTTGGGCTGCAGAGAAGCTCCAGAAGGCAGAAAATGGCCAAAAAATGATTTAAGTTACAGAAAAAAGTCAGAATTCTGAATATTTGACATAAATACAAGTTCGTGCAAAAACAGGTTTAGATTCATTTGTAAAACATGTCAAACATAACACATTGATTAAAAAAACAAGAGTTTAAGGCCCATAACTTATTTTTTCATTGGTGAAGGACGACAGTCTGATATCTATTCATATCTTTATTTCTGTCACTTTTATTCTGTTTTCCTTTTCCCAATTCCCTTCCCTCTCAAGCACGTCTCCAAGCAGATGCAGACTTTTACCAAATAAACCATGAATAATTCATTTCCCAAAAGATGTGTCAGCCACTTAATTATACTTTCTAAACATTCATCTTCCTCTTCAGTTCTGGTTCTCTTTCCTCCTTAAACTTTTGGCGTCGGGTCACAGGTGTTGGTCTTGTGACCTGATGATTCGTCTAACTTCAACACCCAATGAGAGAAACGACAAAATGATTCTAAGCAACTATCAACATAACACGAATCTCTTGATGAAGTACCTCTCCTTTGAGATGATGCTCAGCAGGGGGTGTGGTGACACACACGAAGGCAGAATCAGATTTGACGGAGTGGTTTAATCCAGACATTAGCGGTGGACTCTCGTGGGATTGAAGGCCTTCTAAGTCGTTCTCAGAGGGAAAATGTACCGGCGCAGCATCTCTAGGACCTAACAGTTACCCACATCACAGCTGAGCTTTACACGGCAGGATCTGGAGTCTTACTTCCTGATATGTGGACATCTCTCCTCTGATTGGCTAACAGCAGCACAGCTCCACCACAGACCCTGGTTGCTCTGCAATGTTAATGTTTTATCTCCACTAATAACACAAGCCTGGAGGAGTTCTGCTGTGTGGTGGAGTAGCTAATGCTAATGGTTAGCGTCTACTAGCTGAGACGTTCTCTGCTGTTTCCTGGACGCTAAACCAACAACAGCCTTCCCCGTCGTGAGTCCAGATGGGTGAGTGCATGAATGTTAGTGACAGGGTGACGTAGATCTGTCACGATTTTCTATCCTAGAGTTTCACCGTCTGTTATCTATCAGAAGCTACTGCAGGAGATCGGTGTAGGAGACTATTTTCATGTTCAGCCTGCATGAGAAACTGGGTTACTGGTTAAAATCAGAAATAAATATAAAAAAATGGTTTTCAGTGACGTTGACTAATTTTCTGGGGAAATCCTGCCCCGTCGTTCTAGAGAACGGTCTGAATATAAACAGGAGTGGTGAGGAGGAGGTTTGATGTTTTAATGCATTTGTTTTCTGTTCAGTTCATTCCTTTAGCACCATTTCACAACAAAATTCCTCTCAAAGCACTTCTCAGTCCCTACACCTCCAGCAGGTCCCTGAGGTCCAGTGACCAAAGCCAACTGGTTGTGCAGCACCAGGCTAAAGTTCAAAGGTGACGGATCATCTGCTGCTGTGGCCCCCAGACTCTGGACCTCTCTCCCCCTGAGCCTGAGATCAGTGGACTCAGTGGTCTCCTTTAAACTCGCCTGTTCAGGCGTTGGTGGGACCTTCATCACCTTCCTCTCCTTGTTCTGCTCTTATTCCGCCTTTCCACTGATTTCCCTCCTTCCTATTCACTTTCTCTCTCCCTTTCCTTACATTTTTTCTCCTTTTAAACATATTTTTAATAAATTTTTAAATATTTTTATGCTTTTTTGTTTCTTTGTTTTGTTTTTGTGAAGCACCTCATGATTTTTTTATCTTGAGAGGCGCTTTAGAAAATATTGTTTTCTTTCTTTCTTTACTATAAATGATGAGGTAAATGGTCGCTGAGCGTTGGTGCCTCCCATCCCTCCAACCGCCACCAACAGCAACGTGAGTTAAGCGTCTTGCCCAAGGACACAACAGCAGCATTCTCGGGTGGAATTTGATCCTACAGCCCTCCGATAGCTGGACAACCTGCTCTACCTCCTGAGCTACTGCTGCCCTGAAGTAAACATTCCACTTGAACCGACTTGTCGACACTGAGTTCATTTTATTATGCCAAATCATTAAAAGTTTCATATGTAAGGAAACCCAGGAGATTGCAACAAGTCACAGACTTTACAGCAATCCCCACAGCAAGCATGTAGCGACAGTGGAGAGGAAAACGTCACTTTAAGAGAAACCTTAACCTCCAACTGAACCTGGATCAGGAGAAGCCATCTGTCACGACTCACCTGGGTTTTAAAAGACACAGCAGACAAATACACACAAAGGTAGGAGGATGAACTAGTAGTGGCACTTTAAAGAAAGTAAACCGTTAAGAACAGGAGAGGGTTGGTAGTGTGTCGGCCGATGGCCCCCTCCAGGAGACTATCGCAACTCAGCAGGACACCAGACCTGTGGCTTCTCTGGCTTTTCTTTGTAGGAAAACTGGGTTTTTTCTTTAAAAGAGGAAACGACTGTTTAGTTTAGTTTGAATGCGTATTATACTGGAGGCACTGAACTGGGGGTCAAAAATAAAAATTGAAACAGATCTCTAGAGGCTCTTCACCCTCAAATAATCAGCGTTGGGCTCTTAGTCTACCGTTCCCTGAAGAGCATTGCTTAATTGCCTTGTGCTAATTAAAGTTGTAAGGGGGTGGGCCTGCAGCATCCTGTAGTCTTCCATCGTTTACTTTAAAAACCATTTGAGACCGGCTTGCCACAACGTGTCATCTCCTGGGCATTGCTGACTCCATAACCAAACAGAACTCCAACCACAGCTCCTCTTACACGGAAAACTCAAAAGGCTTCAGAACGGGAGCAGGAATCACTGACTACCGTAATGACCTGAATATAGGACCACCCCGATTATAAGACGACCCCCTGTCCAAGGTTAATCTTCAGGAAAGGAGAAAGAAAATCACCTTTTAAATAAACCATTTTTATTGAAAATTTGAGAACAAATACTGAGCAAAAATACAATTTTAATGCAAACTATCAGAACTTTGCAGACAGGTGGAATGAAAAGAGGCGTTTATTCAGACGCCCTCTGCCTCGCTCTACTCCCTCATGCTGCTGCGGTCGCGGTGCACCATCAGAACGCTACACCTGCCTACTCCTCCCAGAACGTCGTCCTCACCGCCATCCCATGCATGCAATGTTTGACACGTCTGCTGAATTGACTACCGTCATCTTAAAATTAGCATAATTCTGCCTTAGTATGTTAACTGCCCAAAAGTCATCTTTTGCATGTTTTTACTGTGTGGGCGTCGGAACGAGTCCCCGCACCGTGAGAACAAACATCCCAGCTCTAGAGCCGATCTTCATCCGCGTACGTCTTACGTCACGTGATCAGGAAGCAGAAAATCAAAGGAAAATGTGGAAGTTGTGACGCTGACATCCTAGTGCACAACGTTCTGTGACTCTTAAAAAAATGTGAAAATGCTGAAAAACGCTGGCAGCGAAGGGCTTTTCTGATCAGGTGGTGAATGAGTTAACTTGCCCTACTTTCGGTGTCGGTACAGGATCTGCTCGGGTGCAAGATCGGCTCGGGGTCCTTCGACTGCCGATGACGTAAAGTACGGCAAACCCACTCGGACAAAATACACTACACATCTATACTGTTGGAAAGAATTTAGCAGTTTCGTTATTAAAACAATGTTTCTTAAGACGTAAGTTTGTGTTTATAAAGGTATTTGTAAAATAAAACACTATTTTATTCATAATGTTGAACTCCTCTTTGAGCACATCCCTTGAAGGATCATAGGTATTAGCAACACCTGTGGAATTGTATTTGCAGGAAAGAAGTGTGTCCCGTTTATTGAAGTATTTTGTGTGTAGAGTTTTTGACGTCTTGTCCATGCGTAGTTCAGGTACGCTCATAGCTGCTAGCCAAAACTCTGGAGTTAAACGTTTTCTGGCTTTACTAAAATACCTGTCTGTACTTATTTGATTGATGGTAGTTTTACTTTTTATTAGACTCCAAATGTAATCATTTGGCACGTTTCTAATTCATAATTTGTAATAATGTAATCGGTGATATTAGCATTAGCATTCCTATGGGTTTTTCCATGTATATTAGCATTGCGCTAACCACTCGCTGCCAAATTGCAGCCTTTGCGATTAGAAAATCTCCTTTTGTCACATCGCAATTTAATTGCACATGCAGTTAATCGTTCAGCCCTAATATACTTGCAGCTCTATGCAAAAAGTGTATTTTCAAAGAGGTAATGATGGATTTCTTTGTAAAAGTTGTCCATCTTTCCAACAGAAAGATTTGCCTGGACCAACGTAACGTGATAACAACGTAACGTGATAACAACGTAACGTGATTACGTAATCCCGTAAGGTTCATGTTCAGCCAATCAACTACTTTGACGTCATTGGTAGTCGACGGACCCCGAGCCGATCTTGCACCCGAGCAGATCTTGTACCGACATCGGTCCACTCTGCTTCAGACCGCTCGTCTCCATTTTTTTCTCCTGTTGAGAACACGCAGCCTGGCGCCCTCTGCTGTTACGGGCGTGTAATGGTTAGACCTCGGTTATAAGACGACCCCACATTTTAAATTATTTTCAAAGAAAAAAACGTCTCATGTTCGGGTCGATACGGTAATGACTTTAGCATCCGTCGTTCATCTCCGTCTCAGAGTAGACACGGCCTGAATTACGCCGGCAGCCATCTTGCTTCCCACTCTGGAGACAGCCATCTTTCTACGAGAAGACTGGACAGATATTTAATCTATTCTAATTTGCACTTTTCTTTTTATTTAGATATCTGACAGAATTTTATTGTGCTGACATATTAAATGATAATACATTAAATAGTCTAGACAAATGCTGAAAAGGGGTGTCAGTGCAGTAAAACTCACAAGGTATCGGATGATAAAAGATCATCTTGCTAAATAATAAAGCAAAATAAACAATTAAATAGTAACAGTTCAACTATTTGATTAAAACTATTATATATGATCAAAACGTTGCATATATAAGATCCTACTAATCTGATATAATGATGGTCTCCAGTCTGGTGAGGACGTGACATCACTGTAGACCGTTTTACAACGATCTGAGTCTGCTGAAAATACCTACCATAAACTCCTGTCTCTGCTTATTTTGCTCTTCTCACTTGACTTTTATAAGTTTTATCATTGGGAAAGAAAAATGGTGTAAAATGAGGATTTCCTTTTCTCTGCATGTCTATTTCATAAAACCTTCATGAGTCTGAAGATGGTTTCCAAGACATGAAACAACATTTAAGCCTTTAAACTGCAAACCGCTGTGCCCGGAGGAGCTTTATGTAAACACTGGTTCATGTCAGGATTAACGTTAAAAAAGGGTTGAACAAAACTGCCTCAGACTGCATTTGATGTTCAGCTCATTCATCTAAACCTAAAACAACTTCAGCTCCTTTTTCATTTGACTGGAAAATTATTTGCTTCATTCATGGATTCAGAAACAAACTGAGCTGCAAATAAGTACAAAGGACTTAGTTTTCTAACATCTTTGTTTAAACACCACAGCTAGTGACAGTAATATTTGTTTATCTGGGATAAAACCTCTAAAAATACCATTTTTCATCTCTGCTGGGCCAAAGTTTTACCCCCACTGGTGTGTTTGTTTTCTACTAATAAATAATTCATTCTTAAAGCTCAGGTAGTGTCTTTGTTTTCATTCTTCGTATTCAGGCTTTTATAATTACCTTAACTTTCAGTGTATCTTGGTGTGGACAATCTTCTGCTGTTCACCGTCTTGCCACAGGAGTCCCCCAAGGCTCTGTACTAGGACCTCTTCTCTTTGCTATGTACACCACCTCACTGGGTGAGATCATTCAATTGCATGGCCTCTCCTACCACTGCTATGCCGACGACACCCACCTCTATCTGTCATTCCTGCCGGATGACCTCACAGTCTCTGCACGAATCTCAAACTGTCTCTCTGACTTATCAAGGTGGATAAAACCCCACCATCTCCAACTCAACCTCTCTAAAACAGGATTACTTGTCATCCCAGTGAATCCGTCCATACGGCACAGCATCTCAATCCAGTATGATTCCCTGTCTCTCTGGCTCTTTCAAAGGCAGTGCAACATCCAGCAATGGTCAGTTTCGGTACAGTCTGACCTTTCACCATCTCTTCAACATCTGGTCAGAAAGGAGACACAACATTGCACGTGTTCCCTTTAAATGAGTCTTCCTTCATACCAGCTGGGATTCACAGACTCTGCAAGTCTGAAAGATAAACGATAACTTTCTTTCCCAAGGTCCCGTCTGTCTGCCTCCAGAAGAAACAACTCCAGCTCGAATCAGTTGCTAAATTCAAGAATGATTTCCTAAATCAGTATGAACTTCTTCCATGATTTATAATCTAGATAATCATTAAATAAACATTTGCTTATTACTACTTATAATAACTATAGTATAATGAAATGCTTCATCTGTGCTCACTGAATGGATGTTATGTTATGATGTCTACTAGAACCTGCCACGTGTTCACCATGTTATGATGACGAGGTCCTCACATCTGCACTCACACCATAACAAGTACGGCTAAGTTAAACCCTGACACACGTAGAATTAACCAGTCAGGACGTCCTGTATCAAGAAGGCGTTTTTCTGAGTTGTCTTGGTAAAACATCTCCAAACTTGTCAGCCTCTGATTGGCTGTGCAAATCATAACAGCTAAACCTTAAAACTGGATCATCCTGAGTGATCCGACAGTTCTAGAGAATCGCTCAGACCGTCCACCTGCAGCAAAACCTCTTTAACCGTCAAAGATTTAGACACGTCGTCAAAACCTTTATGCACCTGTGAAGCTGATGAGCAAACAGTTCCTGCAGAAACAAAATTGTTAGACTCCTTAAGAGTTCCATCCAGCTGTCGTGACCCGAGACATCTCTGGACCGAAGAGTCGGTACCACGGTGTTCTACAGCCCTCCGGTACCAGCGGTCAGCCGACCCCTGTGACTTTCGGATCCACCAAGACAGTCTCTCCAAAACGGGTGAAGTAGACATGACGGATAGCGTCTGATGTTCTTCTGATGAGAAGAACTTTATAGCTCAGATCTTTTCACCAGAACTCAGCTTACTTTGATGAGGAAGCTCTGACGGACATCGCATTCACACATAGGTTCCTTCATCACGTTTAGTTACATCCACTCACAGGAAATGCTTAATTAGTAGTCATGTTTTAATTGTTTGTAAAATAAATTCTTACTTTTAAAAACTTGACTCTTTCTTGAAATAACACGAAGCGTGGTTGATCACTGAAACAGCAAAGAACCTAGATCTTCTGAATTATTACAGTAAAGATAATCATAAGAAAACACTTCAGCAGTTCGAAATCTGGGTGTTGTGATCGATGAACACCTGACCTTTAAAGATCATGTTGCCTCTGTTGCCCGTTCATGCCGCTTTGCGCTGTTTAACATACGAAAGATCAGACCATACCTAACACAACATGCCACCCAGCTCCTGGTGCAATCTACTGTCATCTCCCGCCTCGACTACTGCAACGCCCTTCTAACTGGTCTTCCAGGCTGGACTGTGAGACCTCTTCAAACGGTCCAGAACGCAGCGGCGCGTCTGGTCTTCAATCAGCCAGAAACAGCACACGTCACCCCTCTGTTCATTGAGCTCCACTGGCTACCGCTAGCAGCACGCATCAAATTCAAATCGCTAACACTAGCATACAAAGTCCGAGATGGTACGGCTCCCATCTACCTGAATCCTCTTGCAAAGGCTTACGTCTCGGCCCGGCCGCTCCGGTCATCACAGGATGGTCGGCTAGCAGTGCCTACACCACGCTCAGGACAATCCAGACTCTTCTCATGCATCGTTCCACAAATGTGGAATGACCTTCCAAGCTCTACCAGAACAGGAGCTTCCTTTTCAATTTTCAAGAAACTCCTGAAGACCCTGCTCTTCAGAGAGCATCTTCTAAACCCGTCCCCACTCTACCGTCCTCTCCTTGTTTCCTTCCCTCTATGCTGCCTCACTGCCACCTAGGATTGACTGAATAGTGTTTGTTGTTAGCCTCAAGGGCAACCTGCTGGCTTCAGCATCACCTGTATGTCGCTTTGGACAAAAGCATCTGCTAAACACATAAACATGAACATCATTATATTTTCACCTCTTTCAAAAGAACGAGCCCACGAGTTAGATGTCACCTCTGCAGGCCAACTGGACCAAGGCCTTTCATCTTGACAGAAGAACCCAGAGAGCAGGATTTTCACGCCTCGTTACATCAAACCGGCACAAAGCCGTTAACGCGGGTCATTATCTATCCCATACAGACGTTTAAAGTCAACCGTAGCGCTCCATTCATTTAAACCTTTCTACAGCGGCAGCATTTATCTGGATTCACCTTTTCACCAACGTTCAACAGAAACAAACAACTTGGGTCTAAATCTTTATTTGTAGTTAATAATTTCTACAAACCTTGTTTTTACACGGTGTTGTGTAAGAAAATGTGTTAATATGTTCCTGGGCATTCTAAAAATGGCCGACCCAACCCACTCTGATCCACCGACATCCTCACACAACCCTTTGGTGACTTTTGGGTAAAACTTATAGGTCAACACGACATTGATTGTTTGAAAAAATACATTTTAAGTATAAATAATGTAGATTTTATTTATTAATGTAACTGTCGGATATCAACATTGTGCACAATTTACCTAAGGTCAAATTTCTACGAGTTAATCTGCAAAACGTGAACAAAATCCCTCCAAATCTCATTTAGATGAACCGATAGGGGTCATTATGAGCTCACCGTCAAACAAGTTTAATCTGGTTTACAGCGAGTTGACGAGCAGCCTGAAGCACCTGTCCCCGACGTGTCAGCCCATTACACACCTGAAAAACGCCACCTGTGTTCTCAGTCCTACAGGGACCGTCCACTTCTCCAGCAGGTGGGTCTAACATGGAAGACCAGGAGGGACACCTCCAGGAAGAAAATCCCACCATCACACGAGTGATAGAAGAGCCAACGGCAAAAGTAGGTGAGTGACAGGAAGGAGTTCTCCCGACTGGTGAAAGAGAGGAGCTCAAGGTGCAGACGAGACAACCGTCTCTTACAGCGGCGAGCGTACGGGACTCAGAAGCGTCTCATCGCTGAGGCCTGAGAAAAAACAGGAGGGTGTCCACACTTTTAAAAAGGAATTGCTGTAATAACCTTTGTGCAGACATGCGCCCGGAGACGGAGCGGAGCACGAGAGAGCCGTCTCAGCTGGCCGGGGGATTCTTGCTGCCTGAGGGGGTGATCCTAAAGATGGAGGCCAGCGGCTTCCGGTGCTCGTGCTGACTGCTGCTGCGGCAGGCCAGCTGTGCAGCTCCCAGCAGCAAGGCACCTTTAAGCAGAGCAGACGTGCGTGGAGGTGGGAGCTGGTTTTACTCCCAACTCGTTAAACAGTCAGAGATCACCAGTCTGCGCCACAGATGCTTTTCTGTTCCGATGTTTCAGCTTGGCAGCTGCTGAGGACCCAGGTAAGAAAACAAATGAAACCCGATGTTTGTGTGAAGGAGCAGCAAAACACACGTTTTTATTACAGGGACAGATGCTTACAGACGCACCATCGTTTCCTATCTGACAACGTGACAAACACAAAGACTTAACCCTGTACCCTTCCATATAACCATAACTCAGACATGGGCACATGCTCCGCTCCAGCAGCTACACACACACACACACACACACACACACACACACACACACACACACACACACACACACACACACACACACACACACACACTCGTTACATCACCGAATCTGCCTGGTTCTTTCTCCCTGCCCTCTTTCACACCGATTTTTTTCCCGTCTTTCATTTAGGTGCAATTTTCTCGAGTCTCTGCCTTCGTTCTCCAGAGGTCACCCTCTTTTGTCTCCACCTCACTATAGATGGTGGGCCGCGTGGCGGTCTAGAAGCTGGGCTCATTATCGCCCACGCTGGGCCCACAGAGGGCACGGCGGAGGGGAATACGTGTCGGCCTTCCCAGCAGCCATCAGGACTGTACTCTCACCGAGCTGGAGAGGTCAGACGTACGTCTCTACAAGCACTCGCTTTTGCCCAGGGTTCGTTTCTCTTCACGTTAAACCTTCGACTTTTGAGTTTACTCAATGAAAAAAGATGCGATAAAGATTTTCATAAACACAAATTCAAGGCAGGTTTTTGTGTAAGAAAGCTTTTGTCCCCAACAGGGTGAAACCTGCTGCAGATAAGTCTGATTTGAACCATCTGTCCATAAATGGAGTCGTTTCCAAATCCAAGTCATGTCTCAAGTCTTTAAGAACAAATGTGATCAACTCAGAGCATCTGTGAGCCAAACCTCTAGTTTGTTACTAACAGGAGACCTTCAGTGGTGAGTGAGGTCAGGGTCAACCCTCTAACTGGCAGGTCAACCCCTTAATGAAGCTCATTTTAGTCCCATTTTTAAAGCTTCCTGTCAAAATAAACGACGAAAATAAAACCTCTGTTCCAGTGCAGGTTAAACACTGACAAATGACAAGTTATAAGTGTGTGTGTGTGTGTGTGTGTGTGTGTGTGTGTGTGTGTGTGTGTGTGTGTGTGTGTGTGTGTGTGGCCAAGTCTCCTCCCTTTCCGGTCCCTAATGACCCTCTGGACGTGACGTCACGCCGCTCGTGGGACCGCCCCTTTTGCCATGGAGGATGGCAAAAAGACCGCGTACACACATTGAAACTCCAGCAAAGCTAGTCAAAACCTTCCCATTTGTGGCCTTTTATTGCTTTTATTTAGCTGATTTTACAGCCAAACGGTAACAGCTCGCTGTGCGGTTGGCTGCACAACAGACAAGGATGTAAACTCAGCTCGTTTGTTTTTAATAACTTTGATGGAGACTGAGGGCGGAGATAAACTGTTCCTGAGGACAAGCGTTGACAGAAGGGTTCAAGAGTCTGTCTGGACTTCCTGTTTTAAGTTTTGGACTCAAATACAAGACAGGATGTGAACGGGAGGTGCTGCTGGAGCGAAGCGCTTCACTGGTCTCCTGTCAGCGCTTCTCCTCAGGAACATCCACACGATGCTCACCTGCGCTGACTCGGTGACGTAGGAGACGGATTTAATGCGACATGACCGTTCAGACTGCAGTCGCTTTCAAACACTTCAGATACGTGTCAGAATCAGTACTAGAGCCAATCTGACTTTAATTTTAGCTCTAAGCCAGCTGCTTCAGGGGGCACATTTCTAGTTTTCTTATTTATTTGTTTGTTTGTTTGTTTGTTTGTTTTTTATCTGTCTGTCTGTCTGTCATCTATTTATTTATTTATCTATTTATCAATTTTTTCTAGTTTAAAGTGACTGTGTACTTTCCCTGGCGATAGGGGGCAGTAGATACCCAAATCATTGCAAGCAAGCAGTATTTTTGTGTTCGAGTAAGACCTGATCAACAGATGGCCATTAGGGTCAAACATCCTCGGGAGTGCAACCCTTTCATCACTGGCAACGAGTGAAGAGGTAAATGTGTAAAAGAACGTTTATTAATGCTGAAAGTTTTGTAACCACTTGTTACAAATCAGTAAATGCGTTTTGTCCTCTCGGGCTTCCGTAGATGAAACCAGGGCATCCAATATGGCGTCGCCCGTAGACTTAGGCCCAATCCCAATACTCGCACTTGCACCCCTCATTTGCGCGTTCCCGGCCAGGGGTACGAGTACGTAGGGTGTCCCGATTCTCCGGTGCAGAAGTTGACCACGCCCCCGCTGCACCCTTAACCTGCACTTCACCCAAGTCCGCAGCGATGAAATTAATGGCATTAGTTCATTTCAGGATGATTAGTTGATGCTCTAAAACTTTTAGACAAAGCTGGAATAAATGTAAATTTATTTCAAATAACTGTTTGGCTGTTTGTTTAAAAGTTGTTAATAAAGGTTTTTGAAAAAAGTTTCACAGCGACCAGCATCCCAGCATGCATTGCGATCGATGACGCAATGCTCCCTGTCTCAATTGTGCAATGATTTGCACACTTGTGTACTACGCACTCAAACACTACTGCACACTTTCTCCAAGTGCACTTTGCTGAAGTCTGCAGGGCGAGTGTTGGGATGGGGCCTTAGATCCCCCCCCCCCCCCCCCCCCCCCCCCCCCATGTACTTTAGACCTGATTTTTATGGTTTCATGTTACGAAACAGCCAATATTTTTCAACAACTGGGCATCTTTTAATTCAATAACAACATTTTAATGGATATTTCCAGAGATTAATGGTAAAAATGACACCTTGTCACTTTAAATGTAAGTCACCTAATTGTAGCTATCAGGCTGATATCTAAATGTGGTTTTAGATCAAAGCAGTGGCTGTGGCTGGTTAGCTGGTTAGTAGTTGCTGCTTCAGTGGCTAGCGGGTAGTAACTCCCTTACATCATTTTAAAAGTAAAAGGCTCATCGTACATCTTTATTGGAACTTATGGTAAACGGCCTGTATTTGATGCAGCACCTTCTAGAGTCCAGGAGCCCCCCAAGACACTTTACAATGCAATCAGTCATTCACCCATTCACACACTGGTGGAGATGAGCTACGATGTAGCCACAGCTGCCCTGGCTTTACCTTGCGTGTCACGTCACGTCACGCGGTCACGTGACAGACGTCTGATCCACTTAACCACTTTGTTTGACCAAGGAAGTGTTCTGATAAGCGAGGCGCCTGGCCTACCAAGGCGGTACAGTGCACAGATCCTCTGTTTCAGTGTTGTTACATGAAACATCGCCTTATTCTAGTGCATCAAAATGCTCTTACATCCCTGCTAATTCAATAAAAGGGTCAGGCTTAAGCTGTCACTCAAAGCTTTTTCAGCTTCATGTTTTCTTTCTTTTGTTTGTTTTGCTTTATTAGTTTCTCTTGAGCGGACACACCAAAACATCAGAACCATGGAGCAGAAACGGAAAAGCTGCGTCAGCCCATTGCTTATCTACCCGATTCACACGCGTCAGACGAGAAGCAACGTGCACGTGTCTGAGGCTTGAACCACATTCACCTGGTTTTTGTTCATGTGATTTTAAAATAGTTTAGAAATATTTTAGCCAAGTCAGTCAAATCAAGTCTCTGTAGAGGGCATCCAGCTGTGCTGCAACTGGAGTTCAGGTCTCTGTTATTTACATGTAAACTGGGATTTTAGAATGAACAGCTTTTAAAATGCATTTAGAGGTCCACGGCTGTTTGTTTCATCAAAACTAACATTAGACGCAGCAGCTGAACAACAGAAAAGTCTTGGCTCACCTTCTCCTGGTACTGTCGTCGAGATGAGTCCAGAGATTGGATCAGGGCGGTGGCGTGGCCCACAAACATGGCGTAACAGGTGGCGCCCACAATCATGCTGAGGATGGTCAGCCAGACGTCCGTCATGCCCACGGGGGGGTACATGCCGTACCCGATGCACAACATGTGGCTCATAGCTTTGAAAAGTGCGTAGGAGTACTGCTGCCCCCATGTGTCGTTCTACAGGGAGCAGGGGAGACGGGTGAGTTAGGGGTGAGTCAAACACATTCTGACCTGTTCTCCCACAAATACTGGTGTTGATTTCAAAATAAAGGTCAGTGATTTCTTTAATAACACACACACACACACACACACACACACACACACACACATGGACGTAATTTTGGGGGGGGGGGGGGGGACATGTCCCCCCCACTTTGTCCAAAGTCAAGTTTGACCCCTGCACTTTTTACCATCCAAAAACAATATTATGCTATATTAAATTGACACTGGTTGAGCTCTAGGACCAAGCGGAAAACAACCATTTGTGATGAAGCCTGTTTCCCATTAGAGGATACTGTAAAGATACCCCCCCCCCCCCCGTGTCCCCCCCACTTCTGAAGCGAAAATGACGTCCATGCACACACACACACACACACTCTTGGGATGGAACTAGCGACTCATTTCAGAGCAGAGAAAGATGGAGGCTAAAACATGCTTGTCCGTGTGCAAACATCTGGAGTGAGCAGACGTTTGGACGGCAGCCTGAATCAGAGCCCTGAGAATGTGAGACGCTGGAGGCTTCCACGACAGAAAGTAGGTCAGCTGTTTGGAAAAATGTGATTTCTCTCTGAGTTTTCTCATTTGTAGATAAATTGCTCCTTTTGCTTTAGATCCCAACGGTGGTTCATGGCAAATCAATACCGACTCTTCCCCGGGGGCGACATGTCCAAATTGCTTCCGAACTCATTTCCACTGCAGAAGAGCGGAGACACACAGCTGTTCCACTGTCGCCAACCTGAAAAGGTAAGAAGGACCCGGCGATCCAGCTGTTGCAGTCGCTGTTTAAAGACCTTCTCTAAAGTTTAATTGTGCAGAAGAATTGAGTCCCTGACTAATAACCTCTGCCTCTCCTGGGAAAATGTGGGAGCAAAGCACCACATGTAGCTCATTAATAGATCTTGTTGTGTCACAGCGTTCTAAAACAAAACGGAAAGAACGCGACAAGCAGAAATTCCCACCTCACCACACAAGACCACGCCACGCGTGTCGAGTATTAAATCGACTCAAATATCCGTTAAAGCTAATGATGTGATGTTACATGTATTAACCGCCTAACATAACATGGTTTCTACACACTTCGGTCGCTGTCAGATGTTTCAGACGCACTTCATGACTAAGTGAAACTCCACTTGACTAAACTATCATGAAACAGAGAATCTGGTTCCATCTCTTTCCTGATGACTCTTGCGGTTTACTGCAACGTCATCAACTACACTTGCTGGAGGGACAGAATTTTTAAAGCAGACATTTTTGGTCGAGTCTCTAAAATGTCGTGATTTTTTTCGCTGTTATTTAAAAAAGAATGATCAGCTGTTTCAGAACCGAGCTAAACAGATTTCTGAATCATGATTTAAAGGTCTGGCTCACGAGGGACCGTCTTTTCTACATCACAGGGAAATTTGTATTCACGGCCCCGCCCACCTTGGCTTGGGACCGCCCACAGGAAGGAGAGAGCAAAGTGCATCTCGGAGAGTAAAGGCTAATCATTAGCAACGCCACAACATGGCCAATTACATTTTTTTGCCCAAGAAGCAGGAGCAAACAGAGGCAGCACTGTTGGAGCTGGGGGTCATTGTGCTTTACCTTCTCTTTTATTTTAAATGTACTAAATATAACAGATCTTTCATCATGAGCATACATTAGCTCAGGTGTGTGCAACTCCCTCTAAACTAGAGGGTAAAGATGAACTTGTTTACAGACCTACTAGCAACATTTTCACATGTTTAAAGCATCTTCTTGAGCCAGTCGGTGCTGGAAGGAGCCTTCACAGGGTGAATGAAAAGTCTCAGCCCGCCCCGCCTCTTGTGGGCATTTTTATTCCTTTAAGGGGAAGGTGGGTATTTTCCCAGGCTACGGGGCAGTGCATACCTAAATCGTTGCAACGACGGTATGTTTGTGTTCAGGGAAGACTTTACCAACGGGAACTTTGTCAGATCGTTCAACCTCCAGCAAAATGACAAGAACATCAGACTTTCTTTCATCACTGGCAACAAGCGAAGAGGTAAACGTTTGAAACAAAGTTTATTAAAGGTGAAAGTTTGGTAACCGTTTGTTAAGAATCAGTAAATGCATTTTGTCCTCACGGGCTTCCATAGAGGGAAAATCTCGCCCAGACACTTAGGATGTTTCTCAATGCTAAGGAGCCTTGCCTTGATGTCTTGGCCCCGCCCCGGTTGCCTAGGAGATACGTCATCGGGAGCCGCCAAGACGTGTTCTAATGTTCATGTTCTACCGAGGCGTGTGTTCTCTGTTTGTTAGCCGTTTAGCTAGCTGAGCAAGGACACACGAGAGGTGTCCTTGGTCAAAAATTACCCAGAATGCACCGCGGTATTTTCAAAAGGACGGCGGATCAGAATCCGGCAGCTACTTTGGGGACAATTTTCACGTTTAAAAGTAAGTCAGCTAATTTAAAATGTTGTCTTAGATCCAAAGAAGTTATCTATGGTTGGTTAGTAGCTTAGTAGTTGCAGCTTCGGTGGCTAGCGGGTAGTAACTCGCTTATATATTTAATTTAATAAACATATACACAATTTAAAAAGTAAAAGACTCGTTATATATTTTTATTGGTACTAATACGTATAAAATATAACGTTATCTCCCGTGTCACGTGACGTTACGTGACCGCCGTGGCAGCCACGGTCACGTGATGCAAGTCTGTTCCATTTAACCGTTTTCTTTGACCAAGGAAGGACCGTGTCCTCATAAGCAAGGCGCCTGGCCTCGCTAGACATCGCCTCACAAGGCCAGGCGCCTCGACATTGAGAAACACCGTTAGACCCGCTCCCGTGTATTTTAGATCTGATTTTTATGGTTATATGTGACAATATTTTTCAACAGCTGGGCAGCATTTCATTCATTTTCACCAACACGTAGGTGGATATTTCCAGAGATTAATGGTAAAAACTACACATTGTCACTTTAAGCTTACAACTTCAGCCAGTCTGGACCGCTGACCCGAAGTCTCACAAAGTCACGCTTTACGGCAATCCATGATTACACCTAAGAACAGACGAGCTACACCCGGTTAACATTTATTGTAACGTGTTTATCATAAGAGACATTTATCTGATGAAGCTAAAAACTCTAAAAAATGTCCGACCACATCAGGAAAGCTCAGAGACACGATTCCTGCACGCTTCGGACCGTGAACACAGCTGATCAGTTTGATTTAGTGACGAACTACTCCTGTAGAAACAACCAAAGCAGGGAAACATTTCAGCAGTTAGATTAAGGTGTTAAAAACACGAGCACACAGCGAGGAGGCGGCTTTCAGGTTTGTTTTCATGAAAATTAATTAAAATGGACACAAGAGGCTGATAAAAGCTAGCCACCACTGCAGAGTTTGGCTTTATTATTAGCAGAAAAACTGAGATGAAGACTAGAATAACCGATCCGCTAACCCTCACCTTGGTGCACTAGCAAATAAAACACTGAGCTAAAATTAGATCAGGTTTGAAGCACCCCAGGGGATGAAGTTTACGTCTTCCTGTTGCTTAAGTAAAGCAGGCTGTTGAAACTGGGGGCTTGTCGGCAGGCGGTGAGGCGTGACGAGCGAAGAACATCATACCTTCAGAGATGGAACTACCCATGTGACATCAGAGAATAATTATATTTAACTGGGCTTCCATAAATGGGATCCTCTACTGTAAATATTAAAATGTGTTTATTTAGCTTCTAATCTGACGTCATCAGATAAGCTTCACAGTTTACAGTTTTCACTTCTGCTGCCGAACAACAACAAACCATGAACTAAACAACAAAGCAACCCTAACCCAACAAAGCTGCGGGTGTGAACTAGTAAAGTAAAAGATGTTTAGCTGAAATGTCACTCTGGTGCTTCTTTCTTGCATTAAAGACGCGCCCAGCATCCAGGGGGCGTTTCTACTCACACGTCTGATGATGAAGCATCAGCCAGCGACCTGCTCTGCTCAGGTGTGCTGTTTACAAGTTGGATTTGTGTTCATTATTTACTTTTGTAATGAATGTGAAACGTACTTACACATGCACCATCGTTTTCTATCTCATACTACCTGACTAACACCTGAAGTGGTGAGTGAAATTGGACTTAAAGGTGCAGTATGTAAGAGTACAGTGAGAATTTTGCAGTGAGAGAATCCCCCAAAGAGTCTGATGTTTTAGTCGTTTTGGAAGGAAGCTTCAACTGAAACATGTTTCATATCCAGCCGGCTGCTGGATTGTCACATTTTCTCCTAAAACAAAGGAAGGAGGGACGTAACGACTGTTTACCATCAGTGTGTGTGTGTGTGTGGGGGGGGGGGGGGGGGGGGGGGGCTCCAGCGACCTCTGGAGACACGCCCCCCCCAAATCAGACACGAAACTGATTTCTCTCTCTTTCTTTACATTTTTTAATCACAATTGTCTATTTTTTGTGCTCATTTGAAATATATTTTAATCATTTTCTAAATTCTTTTTTATATTTTTACATTTTTGTTTTGTGAAGCGCTATAGAAATGATCTTTTCTTCTTCTTCTTCTTCTTCTTTCTTCTTCTTCGTCTTCTTCTTCTCTGTTGTAATTTGACGGCGGCCGGCAAAAAGCTCCAGAGCTGTTTCAAGCGGTTGCAAAAAACCTTTTTACTTCATTTCTACATAATGCATCTTTAACCCAGTACCTTCCCATAAACTAAAAAAAAAAACATAAAAAATGCTTCAGTTCAGCAGCTACACACACACACACACACACACACACACACACACACACACACACAACCATATACCCACACCTTTATTGCACAAGAGGGCTACTAATGAATAAATTATCTGCAAATTGAATAAACGAAGACAAGAGCAGAACATAGATATCTAAGAGTTTCGGATCTACAATGATAAATGAGCAACACAGCATGTCCCAGGAAGCGCGAGCGTTTTAGTGCAGTAGCTGCAGCTGATGGACGAGATGAGACAGAAGCATAATCTGATTTGAAGAGGAAGCTGCAGGAAAACAAACTTACCACCATCTTATTTTTGGACACCCAACAGTCCGCGGGGAAGTCCTGCAGCATGGGCACCAGGAACTGCAGGCAGCCGTCCCAGTGGCACAGCAGCAGCATCATGCCGATCAGGTTGACTATCCGCACCATGGCACTGGCTAGGTCATAGGTCATGTGGAAGATCTGGAGCCAAAGGAAGCAGGAAAAGGGTTAGATTGATGACTCAACCTGCTGACTATCAAACCTCTGAAAGCTCTCAGGATTGCATGAGGCGTGCACACACGGCAGTGCTTGTTGGGTTCACTCCTCGCTGCTGTCATGCTGCTGGAGCTGGAATTAGACACCAGTTTACAAACCCTGCAGAAAAACGGAGCTGTGACGATGACATGGGCTAGATGGCGTGGACGTTACTGTGTGCCAGGGGTTCACTGGGCATGGTCAGCCCACATTACTGGAACCAGAGCGCTCCCTCACAGGGCTGCTGCTGAATCATCACCATCAGACAAACTCAATAATGGTAGAAACAGAAGTGGCTGTGCTCCAGCGGCGCGCATGTTCCCTGGGTCTGTTAATCCTTACGATAAACAGAAGGCGCTGCAGGACTTCTAGGCTTTAATGGCCTCCACCATTCAGAGGCTTTTAATCCCACCGAAGACCACGGTGTGCACCACTCTGCTGCTTAGTAAAGCCATTCGCTGCCTTTAGAGGTCTTCTGAGGAGGGGGGGGGGGGGGGTTATGCCGTCTCCCTTCTGCTGCTCAGCAGTCGGTGCTGATGATAAAGGAAGGCACCGATTTTCTCGTCACCTGACTTCAGTCTTGATTTTTGTTTCTAAATCACAGCCTTGTTTATCTTATTTCCTACTGAACAGCACAGATGTGCACCTCCGTAATGTCTCACACGTCTCGGTGAAGGAGGATGGCACTGCCATCTTTAAAAGGCTCGTTGGCAGGAAAACCAGTGATGCTTGTTTTTTATACAACTGCTCTCATAAACTCACCCCCCCTGAGCTGAATCCAGCTCTCTACATTTCCCACACATTTGTAATATTTTCATTTCCAGATGCAGCAAAATTCTGAGCTTTTACTATTAAATAAGTTACGCAAGCTAACACGTGTCTAAATGTAAAAAGCTTAAAGAGTTAAATTTCCACTCTGATGGACGAATAAATGATGAAGAGCTCGTCTCCTTCTTGAACACCGAGTCTGATGCATTTCTCATTTGTTAAATCATATTTCCACACACAATCACGGTTCTGGACCGGAAAAGGGTGGCTTGCCAACTCCGGGTCGGGGGAGGGGTCCTACCTCAAGTGGAGGAGTTTAAGTATCTCGGGGTCTTGTTCACGAGTGAGGGTAGGAGGGATCGGGAGATCGACAGGCGGATTGGTTCGGCGTCTGCAGTGATGCGGACGCTGAGCCGATCTGTCGTGGTGAAGAGGGAGCTGAGCCAGAAGGCCAGGCTCTCGATTTACCGGTCCATCTACGTCCCAATCCTCACCTATGGTCATGAGCTTTGGGTAATGACCGAAAGAACGAGATCGCGGATACAAGCGGCCGAAATGAGTTTCCTCCATAGGGTGGCCGGGCTCAGCCTTAGAGATAGGGTGAGGAGCTCGGACATTCGGGAGGGACTCGGAGTAGAGCCGCTGCTCCTCCGGATCAAAAGGAGTCAGTTGAGGTGGTTTGGGCATCTGGTCAGGATGCATCCTGGACGCCTCCCTGGGGAGGTGTTTCGGGCATGTCCTGCCGGCAGGAGGCCCCCGGGTCGACCCAGGACACGTTGGAGAGGTTACATCTCCAATCTGGTCCGGGAATGCCTTGGGGTCCTGCCGGAGGAGCTGGTGGAGGTGGCCGGGGAGAGGACTGTCTGGAGCTCCCTAGTTGGGATGCTGCCCCCGCGACCCGGACCCGGATAAGCGGAGGAAGACGACGACGATATTTCCACACAGGAAAGGGAAGTCCCACCAGAAAGCTGCTTTTAAACCTGTAAAACATGATTTTAAGCACAGCTCCATGAGAATAAATGAGACGGAGTCCACATTTCATTAGTGATTTTAAATACCCTTACGTGTGTGTGGCTATTTCTGGAGATGACGTTTTAATTGAACGAGAGAGACTTATGAGGTGTCACTCATCTTGGAAAGGCTGCGTTGTGCTTTCTGGAATCTTTTCCCCTTCCCGTCAGCGTGCTCTGAAGCAGTCTTACGTGCTTTTAAGGTCTGCAGAGTTCCAAACCCCCAAAGTACGCTCCAAAAGCAGATCCTCTCCCAGGAAAAAGCACGACTTAAACCCTGGATTGTAGTCTGGGCAGCTGTTTTGGACACAGCACTTCAGAGAAAAGACTTTTGCATAATAACTTGCTCAGTTTGGCACAAACGGAAACTAAGAATGAGCTACTGCCTGCAAATCCATGATTTTAGACCATTTCACTGAGTGGAGGGTTCAGTTTAAAATGGGGGTTTAAAAAGGATTAATGCAAAGGTTGAGAAGAGTTTCTTGAGAAATGTACAAGATACCAACATGGCCCCTGAAGTGAAAGTGTGACACTTTAAGTATGAAACGAGTCCTTTAACAGACTCGTCGAGCAGCACTGATCTCTGCTATTTAAAAATGTTCTGCAACCAGAATGCAAAAGTTAAAATGTGAAGAGCAGAAACGGCAGTGAGAGGACGTGAGTCTCTGGGTAGTAACTGGCACAGTCCCACTGAATACACCTGATATTTATCTGTGATTGTAGCTACCAGAAAAACAACATTTATTCATGCAAACCGTTTTGTTCAGCTTTTAGTTTCCACGAGCCTCTGGGCAAATGTGCAAGAGGACAGAGATGGACCACTACGTGTTCTGGGCTCGTAAGAAGTGTAAATATTCACTATTACTGAGGTAGCAGCTGTATAAGTAAATATAGAAGTCTACACAACATGCTCTCACAAGATTTAAACACAAATGTAAATCACTCAGTCACTGGCTGCTCCGAGCTCTCTGCCTGCAGCATATCCTGGTTCAGAGTCCGACAAAAAGAATGTCCAACATCACTACTATTTCTGTGCTGAATTGTGTTTCTGTGAAGCATACATCGTATATGCAGGTGTCCCGTGAACTGGTGCTGCTTAGTGAAGCTGCTGTAGTGGCCAGCCGCCATCTTGGATGGGTCTCCCTTCGCCCCAGTGCATTTATCTCCGCTGAGGAAGGTGTTTACCCAACTAAAGAACACATTTTATTATGTATTTTCACAAAATCAGACAAATGGTATGGCATGATTACAGAATAAATATCATGGAATTATATAATTTTATGATATTTGTATTGTAATCATGCTATACCGTTTGTCTGATTTTAAACTGCATGCTTTCTGAGAATGGCACCTAACTGAAGAATGAATAGGGAAAACAGTAACGGGCCAAGAACAGATCCTTGTGGGACCTCCCAGGGATGGGAGGCTGACTGTGATGAGTAGTTGTCCAGCATGACCCTGATGGTCCTGCTAGAAAAGTAAGACCGGAACCAATCAAGGGCCAAACCTGAGATGCCAGCCCATGTGTGTAGTCTGGAGATCAGGATGCTATGACCGATGGTATCAAAAGCTGCTGATAGATCAAGAAGCACCAGAACCACATGGAAACCCGAGTCTAGAGCCATAAAATGTCATTAAAACACGTACATGAGCAGTTTCTGTGCCATGATGTTGTCTGAACCCAGAGAGAAAAATGTACATCACTTGATGGTTATTTAGACGTATTAGTAACTGCTCAGCACAACTTTTTCAAGTACCGTCGACCAATTTCCAAACTACCATTTTAATCGGAGATTTGTGAAAACAGTTGGATCAAGACCTGTTTTTTTCTAAATCAGCTGAATGACCGCATGTTTGAAAGCACGAGGAACTTCAGCTGAGGTCAAGCTACCGTTAACATGTTCAGTTCAATGTGGCCATTCAGAGGAAGCACATCTTTCAGGAGACGAGGTGGTACCACATCACCCGGAGATCCAGATGGCGTCACAGAAGCTCTTACGTTTTCCAAAGAGAACAGAGAGGTGGGTTCAAAGCTGTTGAATAGTCCATGGGTAGGAACGGCAGGAATTGGAACAGTATGTCAATATCCATCATAATTTAGTCTTTAGAGACGTGTTTTTCCTATTAAGTCTGCAAAAATAATAATTCATCACTAAAGAATAACTCAGATATTTTGTCAACAAAATTAACTGCATCAAGTTTTGTGAATGGTGCTTTTAGAAATACTCTAACTGCATTTGTTGTTAGGTCTAACATTAGTGAGTCACAAGTGGCCCGGCGCACCATTGGTGTAAGCGGTTCAGTGCTTTTGTCCCTTAGTTTGATCAACATTTGTGCAAATTGTCTCTAAACCTGCCAACATCAATGCTATCTGGGGATCTGCGACGCACAAGCATAGTTCAGAGCTGGATGAAACCCTTTCAGGATCTTCCTGCAGAAGCAGAATGATTCATTTCTGTTCAATAATAACTCAGGTCTGGTACATCCATATGTCAGCTTTACCCTCAAAAGACCTCTATAACGTTACTCCTGCGTGGAGGATAAAGCCTAAGGGAACGAAGATAGGTAAAGCCAAGCAAATCTGCAGTTTGTAACCCAGACTGTACCGTCACTGTAGGACGGTGAATCCCATATCTCCCTCCACAGCTGCAGTCACTTTAAATACAACTGAGCAGGAGCGAGAGCAGGAGCAGGAGCAGGAGCGAGAGCATGCGCAGGAGCAAGAGCAAGCGCAGGAGCGAGAGCAGGAGCGGGAGCGAGAGCATGCGCAGGAGCGAGAGCATGCGCAGGAGCAAGAGCAAGCGCAGGAGCGAGAGCGAGAGCAGGAGCAGGAGCAAGAGCAAGAGCAGGAGCGAGAGCAGGAGCGGGAGCGAGAGCATGCGCAGGAGCAAGAGCAAGCGCAGGAGCGAGACGAGAGCATGCGCAGGAGCAAGAGCAGGAGCAGGAGCAAGAGCAAGCGCAGGAGCGAGAGCAGGAGTGGGAGCGAGAGCATGCGCAGGAGCAAGAGCAAGCGCAGGAGCGAGAGCAGGAGCAGGAGCAAGAGCATGCGCAGGAGCAAGAGCATGCGCAGGAGCAAGAGCAGGAGCGAGAGCAGGAGCAGGAGCGGGAGCGAGAGCAGGAGCAGGAGTGAGAGCGAGAGCGGGTTGGGGGTAAAGGAATGAGGTGTGTGTGTGTGTGTGTGTACGTGTGTGTGTGTGTGTACGTGTGTGTGTGTGTGTGTACGTGTGTGTGTGTGTGTGTGTGTGTGTGCGTGTGTGTGTGTGTGTGTACGTGTGTGTGTGTGTGTGTGTGTGTGTGTGCGTGTGTGTGTGTGTGTACGCTGCGCCGACAGCAGTGGAGGATGATGGATTGCTAACTACTTCCTGTTAATTGATAGGAACGCAGAGCGAGCATGGTGACATCAGCATCAACAGGAGCGCTCTGATTGATGAGGGGTCGCAGACACAACAGTTCCTTACAGGAGGAGAGGTTGTGGCTGCTTATTGTGACAAACCATGCAGATGTTTACTTTAATCTTTGTCAAACACTTTCATTTAAAGATACAACTGCAACAAAGTGGTCAAGAGCAGCCAGGATCCATACGCCGGAAACGGGAACTCCAAAAACATTTTGGATTAAATTCAACAGAGAGCTACTCAGATGACAACAACATACCTGAATGCTACTAATAACCTAGTCTGTATCTCGGTTAACCTGCATCCAGGTACAGACGGGGATAAAAAGATGCTGAGTCATCAGAAGCAGAAGGACGGCGTGAGGGGAGCAGGATCCCGGAGAGTCGGACGCTGCATTGCACTGATGGTGGCTGTTCGACAGCAGCAAGGGCATCTGGTGCTAGCTACCCTGCTAATGATGATGAATGTCACGATGGCATCTCCACGCACCAGAGAGAAAACAAAACTCTCCACTCCTATTGCTTTTCGGGGAGATCAGATGCCGACGTTCGTTACGTCTGCTGACGTCCGCTTGAAACGGGTTGGCTCTGAAGTTGGTTCTTTTAATACGAGTATTTAAAGACTCCACAGTCTCTGAATGCAACAGAAGCTTCATGCTGATGTTGTCTGGAGAGCAGAGACAAGGAAAAACAATAACTTGATTTTCATTACTCTACAGTAGCTCAGAGGGGACAAATTAAAATCTGACTGTGATCCTTCTGCGGTTTTTACACCCAGTCTTGTTGAGGCGGGAAATATTAGCGTGGCTTCATGTGCTGCGTGTTGTGTTGCATCATCTTGTGTACCGAGTGCCGGTAGACGATAAGAGCGCTAATAAATAATCAGCCCTGACCCTAAAGTGCCCTGAGATGACTCCTGCACTGTACAAATAAACTGAGTTGAACTGAAGTGCCTCATGATTTGTACCTGGAGGCTCCTTTCGTGTTCTACAACCAACTCAGTTGCATCCGTGATGTCATGATTGTTTGAGTCATTTTGCACGAATCAGCCAAACTTAAACTGACAGCATTTTACTCTGCATGACCCGATCTGGACGCTGCTCGCCCCACCTGCAGCATGCATGTGAATTTAAACAGATGTTCGTGCCAGATGTCAGACCTAGCTTCAACATTTTCAACATCCTGCGAGGTTAACGAGGTCTCTTTCGGAGAGATGTTGACAGTTTTTCTAGAGATGGACAGCATATCGGCATCAATATCTGTATCGGCCGATGGTAGTCTTTTTTTAACATATCGTTACTGCTCAATAAATAAAACTGGGTCGATATTAACAACCGATATTTTTTCCATCTGGTCTCCATTTGTCTGCCTGTTTCAGAGGGTGGGGGTAATTGTTTAGTCACGTGACAGTGAATGAAATCATCTCAGAACCGTAATTGTGTGTGTTGTGTATACATAATAACGTAAATTCAGCTTTAATTATTTTAATTCTATACAAAATCTGCTGATTTTAGAAGCATTAATGTCAGTATATCGGTATCGGCAGATATCGGTTATCGGCCATAACAGTGATCTTAATATCGGTATCGGCCCTAAAACTTCATATCGGTGCATCACTATATTTTTCTCTTGTGCACGAGTCCCAAAAGCATGTACAGGTATAGCTGGTCAGTTTGATTTAGCCGCAGGGTTAAACAGGAACTGTTCCTACAAAGGAACGCTTAATAAAATCAGGAATGCTGAAATTTTCCAGACTTGGTTCAACTGAAAACAGCACAGGTAATTTTTAAAGCAACATACGGGCTGCTCTGAAATAAAACAACTAAATGGTTTGCGGGGGGGGGGGGGGGGGGGGGGGGGGGGGGCTTAACTTAGAAGGAGATGTTGACTAAAACAGTTGTGGTGTTTGAACACGTTTAACAACAGGGGTTAAAATGTGCAGCTGAGGAATAAAAATCCAAGTTAGTTGTAAAAGAAAATCCAAACCTAACCCTTCTGAACACGAGGAGCAGTTTAAACGAGGACATAACTCCATGCTGTAGTTCTTTTTTAAAACACAGAGCAGTTTTGTTTACCTGTTTTCCCGCTACGTTTCGTTTGCGGCTGCAAACTTCCTCAGAGCTGACGCTGATGGTGGCGTCACTTCCTTCTCCGTTTATCCCATAGACTGTACATACTTGACAAAACGATTCCATAGGCTCCAATAACACGTTTTTTGTCTATAATGGGAGGTGGCCACCACCGCCATTTTGACCGTGTCACAGGTTCCGTCCAGCCCAGAAAATTCCATAAAAGGGAAGAGAGGAGGAGCTGAGGGTGGGGCTGTAAGGCTGGGATCGAGTGACGACACCCAGGCGAACTACCTACGAGCTAACCTGAAGCTAACCCTGGCTAACCCAGAGCTAACGCGGAGGTGGGAGCCGAGCTAACGGATGTAGCCACCTAGCTTCAACCCAACCGGAGCTAACTGGAACACCCATCGACCTGAACCTCACGGTTTATCCGCGGGCAGCAGAGGACGTTGTCGCCCTCTACTGCCCGCTCTCCCCTCTCCGACGATGCAGTCCCATGCGCGGTCCAGCGTGTAAACTCCATCGTCTCTGTTCATGGTCCCACATCCACGTCTCCTTATCTCGATAGCTTCTTTTATCCATCTTTTGTATTTCTGTTGTTCGGTGTTTATGATTCTTGTGTTGTCCCAGTCCATTATATGGTATTCTCTTGTGCAGTGATCTGTTACGGCTGACTTCTTTATTGTGCTTTCTGCTTCTTCTGTTGCTGCTCTTGTGTGTTTTCCACTTGCCTCTTTCTCGCACTCCTTTCTATGTTCTATTGTTCGTGTGTGGAGTTGGCGTCCGGTTTCTCCTACGTATGATTTATTGCAGAGTTTGCATGGGATTTCGTAAACGACTCCACATTTAAGTCCAGCTGGTATCTTGTCTTAGAAGGAAGTGACGCCACCATCGGCGTCAGCCTGAGGAAGTTTTGCAGCCGTAAACGAAACGTAGCGGGAAAACAGGTAAACAAAACTGCTCTGTGTTTCAAAAAAGAGCTACAGCGTGGAGTTAGAGATACGACACAGCAACATAAATAAATACATAAACGTTACGAGTACAACATAAATGAGTCATCTTGTTTTACTGTGGAAAGAAATCGTGTTACGAAGTAAAACTGGATTTTGGTTTTGGCTCAGAAGAGAATGTTTCTCTTCTCACGACAGAAATATAATAGGTGTGTCTGTTTGGCTTCAGTGAAAGATAAATAGGTTTACACATCCGCCGATTCCATTCCAACCCAGCAGCACTTGTGATATTTATGATGTTAAATAAATGTGTGAAACAAATAATGAACAAGCAGAGCCCTCCTCTCCTCCTGGGCGGGCGCTGCCCTCTGGTGACCCCAAACCCGACCACGCAGCTGCAGGATTTCTCTGTCATAAATAACGACGTTATCGGTGAAACTTTTCATTATCCTGAATGACGGAGCAGGGCTTGGGCTCATCGTGGACGGAGCACCTGAGGAAAGAGAAGCAGGCCTCGGAGCGGACCACAGGGAACACCCTTCCATCATCTGTCTGAGCGGGCCTGGAGGGCTCCAGCAACAGAACGGCTCCAAACAGGGACGCAACTTTGGGCTGGCGCTGGATCACACATTTGGGTTTAATGGTTTCTTAGCGAGTCCATTGTGGGTATTCATAGCACACGAGGCTCATTCAGAGCGTTGAGGACCTGTCACTGTCGCTGCAAAGCCTCATTGTCAACTCAATAATGGACCATTAAGTCCATTATTCCTGTGTTTCTTATCTCTGAAGGGCCAGTCCTTGGTGAAGGTAACGGGTCACTGAGTGGGAGCTGATTGGCTGATTTACCTTATTGAAATATCTTTGTATGGATTTACTGGGTAGGAAGGAAAAGCGCTTCACCTGCTCCACCAGGCGTGAGTTTTAACAGCTGATGATAAGTTTAGTTTCTGCAGAGCTGAAGCAAAAACCCACCCGTGGGAGCAGAGCCGTGAATCCAAACAAGCCAAGATGCTAATATTCATGAATGTTGTTCTGGAGGCAAACGCAGATGGCAAGTCAAGAGCCCTTAGTTATTCCACAGCACCATCCGCCAGTGTCTTCTGAACCTTTGAAACGTCCAAATCTCCATGAATCTGGTTGCAGCAAAAGGAATCCCAGCTAGCCCTCGGTTTGCTTCGCTGGTGCTACAGGGCAACATTTAAAGATGGTTCTTCTGGGCATCGGGCACGATGCTAGGAAACCCTCAGAGCTCAGTCATTAGTGTGTTGCCTGGAATCTGATGTCACAAGACGACTGATTTCAGCCAAGTCAACAGCGCAAATGAGGAGAGAATATCCGGTCACCGTTTTATTTTTATCCAGATGAAGAGTGACAAAAGGAAAGTGACAAGAGAGACAGCGGGGAGGCATAATGACAGTCTGGTGTGTGTGCGTGTGTGTGCGTGTGTGTGTGTGTGTGTGTGTGTGTGTGTGTGTGTGTGTGTGTGTGTGTGTGTGTGTGTGTGTGTGTGTGTGTGTGTGTGTGTGTGTGTGTGTGTGTGTGTGTGTGTGTGTGTGTGTGTGTGTGTGTGTGTGTGTGTGTGTTAGTCTCATAATGTCTGCACAGCATGCTGAAAGCCATTATGCATGACAGTGTTATCATTGGCATGAAGCCACCACTAAAACCCTCTTGTTTGTAAACATCACCCTGTCAACATGAAGGAAGTAAAAACTCTTACATCCAGAGAGACTGGAAGGGAGGGATGGTGATCAAAGCTAATCATATATATATATATATATATATATATATATATATATATATATATATATATATATATATATATATGTGTGTGTGTGTGTGTGTGTGTGTGTTGGGGTGGGGTGGGGGGGTGCCAGTTTATCGCAGAATAACACATAGACACACAGGACAAACAACCATGCACACACACACCTAAGGACAATTTAGACAGACCAATCAACCTAACAGTCATGTTTTTGGACTGTGGGAGGAAGCCGGAGAACCCGGAGAGAACCCACGCATGCACAGGGAGAACATGCTAACTCCATGCAGAAAGATCCCAGGCTGGGAAGCGAACCCAGGACCTTCTTGCTGCAAGGCAATGGCTCTAACCACTGCTCCCCTGCACAGCCTTATGTATATATCATATATATATATATATATATATATATATATATATATATATATATATATATATATATATATATATATATATATGAAGCACAACTTCCTGGCTTGAAATATTACAGTAAAGTCCACGTAGTGATCTCCAACAATCCCTAGAAGGCTTCTGTGAGACTTAATAAAGAAAATGACGGGAAAATATTTAAACAGCAATATTAGTTATCCTGCAGCGATTTCACAGGTTTGAGCCTTCTGCTGCGTTTAATAACAAAGCTGATGAGCAAAAACAAGCATGATAACATATTTAACCGTTGCTTCTAGAGCTTTATAATGCAGCATCTTTATATTTCCTCCGTAGCGCTGCAATGTGGACGCTTTATGTCATTTCATTTATTCATTTATAGAGCACCTTCCACAACCTTTAGCAGACGCCCAAGGTGCAGAACACAACAATAACAAGCTATCACATTAATAAATACAGTAAAAGATCAACAACATAAAAACACAATAAAAATAGATAAAAAAAACAACAATCAAATAATTGAAATCAAGACAAAAATGCAGACCCCAGTGGTGAAAATGCCTGGACATAATTATGGGTCTTTAAACATGACTTAATAATCTGGACAGAAGGCGCCAGCCTAACAGTCAAAGGTAGACCGTTCCACAAACTTGGATTCAAGGACTGCAAACGCACGGTCTCCCCTCAGTTTGCATCTGGAACGAGGGACCACCAATGATTCCTGGTCAGCACAGCGAAGAGAGCAGGTGGGGGCATGTCTTTGTAGTAGTGCTGATAAATAGGCAGGAGCAGTACCAAGAAGAGCCCTAAAAGCAAGCATCAGCTGTACTGGATGGGAAGCCAGTGGAGTTCCATCAACACCGGTGTTATTGGTCACGGCGTCTTGTGCCTGTCAAAACCTAGCAGATGAGTTCTGAACCGGCTGTGGGCGAGCAAATGTGCCCTGACTCATACCGGCGTCCAGAGCAGTGCAGTAGTCAAGTCTGGACAGGACAAAGTTATGCTAAAACCAGACGGATGCTCCCTAGACACCGAGGGCTTGACCTGAGCCAGGTGTCTCAAATGAAAACATCTGGAACATACTACCGTGTTAATTTGTGCATCAAATTTCAGTGCTGAATCAATTTTTACACCTAGATTGGTAACAATATTGTTCTCATAGTGTGCCAAAGGGCCAAGGTCCACAGTGGAGGCTGAGCCCACTAGAGCATCCGGACTGAATACTATTACCTCGGTTTAATCACTGTTCAGATGCAAAAAGCTGGACGCCATCCAGGAAGTGACATCATTTAAACAATCCAGAAGAGGAGAAATGGATCCACCAGCCCCTCTGCGAAAAGGGATATATAACTGACAGTCATCAGCATATAGGTGGAATCTCACACCATGTCGACGGAGTAGATTCCCAGAAGGTAGGAGATACAATGCAAACAGTAGGGGGGCCAGGACAGATCCCTGCGGCACACCCCATTACAGGTCCACCCAGGGAGATGATGCCTCACCCATCCTCACACAAAAACTCCTGCCCTTAAGGTATAAGGCTAGCCCCGAGATCTCCACCCAGCTCAGCAGTCGGTCCAGAAGAATGTCTTGATCGACCGTATGAAAGGCTGCAGACAGATCTAACGGCAACAGCACAACCGCATCACTTTGGCTTTAGAGCTGCAGCCTGTGGTGAACAGGAAAACAGCAGAGTGCTGATGACATCCACGTGGCAGGTTTGTGGCGTTTAAAGGAAAAGTCAGGAAGTCAGACAGGTGTTGCAATCTGGGCGGCGAGTTTTTCTGCTGTGACAGATGACATTTCTGTGAGGTTGCATGGAGAGCGCTGTGGTGCTGAGGCAAAGCTGGCCTTTCGCTCTGCCTGCCTAACTAGCATTCAACACACACACACACACACACACACACACACACACACACACACACACACACACACACACACACACACACACACACACGGT
This sequence comes from Nothobranchius furzeri, assembly GCF_043380555.1. NCBI lineage: Eukaryota > Metazoa > Chordata > Actinopteri > Cyprinodontiformes > Nothobranchiidae > Nothobranchius > Nothobranchius furzeri. The sequence continues at coordinate 73,819,793 of NC_091749.1, forward strand.
CAGGGAAACATATGCGGCTCCCACACACAGATGCATCATGCAAATGCCCCACGAGCGCCGTGTCCCCCGCTCTTTGTGGTGTCAGTTTAAAGATGGCCGAGTCCCCTCTGTCCTATGATGTCCTTGTGTTTTCCTTTTCCATTAACATGAATGCGAATCCTAGTCTTTGTTTCTTTTATGCATCGTGTTTGAAACAAAGCGCACGTCTTGAGCGGTGATCAATTACAGCTGAACAAAAGGACACAGCTAGAAGCTAAAGAGGGCTTTCTTTTTCTTTATTGTTCCCTTTCTCTCTCCTGTAATCCTCCTGCTGCTCCGGTCTGGTTGGGTTCTGGCTGCAGAATGAACGTGTGACTCTTGTTTAAGCTGAACTCTTTATGCTTTCATTCTGGGTTGGGATCAGCAGCCAGCCGGTAACCACGGAGACACCGATGGGATGGGATTCTCCCCAGCGACCGATCTGAACTTTTCCTCTCTTTGAAATGCAGCAGAGGGGCCGAATGTCGCCACTCGTCCGGAATGTTGGAAAACCCGGCGCTCTCCTGACTTCGCATATTAAAATTATAGCAGTTATTCTTTGGTACTTTAGCTTTTTTATGGTTTCAAGCATCCATTATAATTACTGAGATGCGAGTACACACAGGGTAAACATGAATAGGTACCTTTTTTATAATAAACAACTGTTGTGTGTTTTTATGATTTATGTATAATTATAATGTTTATTGCTGTTGTGATTATTCGTTTTAAAACTAACAGCTAAAACAAAATTACTACTTTGCTTATTTTTAGCTTTGGTGCTTTTTTTATGATCTTGGGAATAAAAAAAACATTTATTCTTTTATGTGATTCTGTGTAACTTTTTTAAATCAGACAGACAAAATTGGTCATTTCACCACTGACTTCAGATCTTTATACCAAACCCGAAACAGCGAAGGCCCGCAGGAGCCGACACGCCGACTGCTGCAAATGAAAACATCGTTTTGCACAAGATGTGCTGCAGAGCTGCTCTTTGTGAAAGTCTGTTTATGAAGCACACACTCTCTCTCTCTCTCTCTCTCTCTCACACACACACACACACTCTCGCACACACACACACACACACAGATGCACACTCTCGCACACACACACACACACACACAGATGCACACTCTCGCACACACACACACACACACACAGACGCACACACACACGCGCTCACACACACACACACACACACAGTCTGCAGCTCAGCTTTCTTTAACGCCCGCTGCTTTTCATCATTTGTTGAATTGTGCGTCACAAAGTTCTCGACCCAGTAATTATTTGCTTTAGACGGCCTCAGCGTGACCCCGTCTGACCTCAGACTGCTGCCCTCGCTGTCACACAACATCATTTGGTGGAGAGTCTTGGTGTTGACGCCAAGCTGCCTCACTTTGCACCTTTTACCCCTGAGATCGAACAACAAACCATCCAGTCGGATCAGCGGGAACTTTTTCTAATTATTGCTGCAATTATAATCATGCCTGTGCTGCAGCACGGCCGCTGGTGTCTGTGGTCCCACTGCTCTCGGGATGGGCACGCGGAGAGAAAATGCTAATCAGCATCTCAGATTCATCGCCTCATTGGTGTCTCCTTCTCAGCAAAAGAGCTTTTTCACTTCTGTCGAGGGTGGAGGCAATCAGAGACAACATCTACCCATGATTCCCTCCTGGAGGGGGAGGCACCACACTGCTGAAACACCTACAGCAACACCCAGGACAGCAGTACTGTGAACTGAGGAAGTAAAATCCTACATCTTTTCTGATTTATTTGGTATTTTCTTGCCTTCTTCATTGTTTTTCTTCTCTCTCTGTGTGTAAATCAACATTTAGACTTCTGCTAAATCCATTTCCCAGCATTAACGTCAAACAGGAAAGCGAGCAAAGCCAACACGTGTGTGAAGTTTAAGACCTTTCTTACCTCCTCCCACTGATGGATGTACCGAATGAGCCTAGAGAGCCGCAGGAGCCGCAGCAAGCTGAGGATCTTTGTGAAGCGTACGATCCGCAAAGCGCGCGCCGTCTTGTAGAAGTCCGAGTCAATCCGAGTCTCCACTATGAGGAAGATGTAGTCCACAGGTATGGAGGAGATGAAGTCCACCACAAACCAGCTCCTCAGATACTTGATTTTGATCTGCTGTGGATCCAGGATGATCTCTGTGTTGTCCTCCTTTACGATTCCCGTCCTGAAGTTAAGGACCAGGTCCATGAGGAAGAACGTATCGGAGACCACGTTGAACACGATCCAAGGAGGTGTGTGCTCGTCCTTGAAGAACGTGATGCCCACTGGGATGATGATGAGGTTGCCGACCATCAGCAGCAACATGGTCAAATCCCAGTAAAACCTTGATGCAAACAGACAAAGACAGGATGAAGGATTGGGCAACAAAAGGAAAAGCAGAGGCTCACTTTGCTAAAGAGCTCAGAACCAACAGATGCTTTTGGTGCCGACTCTTTTCATTTTTCTGTGAAACTAAAATCTGTTTTCTCGTCATCTTTCACCAAACTGAAGGGAAACCAGAGCTATTAAGGTAATCTGAGCAGTTTTACTCCTGACCGTGTCAGGGCTCTGTCACTTTAAGAAAACAAGCTGTTACTAGCCACGCCCACTCATCCCCAGCACAGGCTGCTGTAGGCTGAGAGGCTCTGATTTCTGGTAGGTGAGGAGATGCCCCTCCAGCAGCTGCTGCTCTCCTGAAGGTGAGAACTGGTTCTTCTATTTTCCCCATGTGTGACATCACAAACGGGGACTTTTTGAAATAGATTGTTTTAGAAACACGGTTCCTAAATCCAAACACGGACAGAAAACGGATGTTTTCTGTCCGTGTTTGGATTGTTTTAATAATAACAACAGACGCGATAAGAAGTCTGCCGACATGTTTACTTCGTTTTCTGTCTGTGGTGTTTAAAAATAAACAAGTAAACTTTATTTAGACGTCCTGTTGTTGCACAAAGAAACAATAAATGTGTTTAGAACGTAAACAATACATCAAGATTTATTAGTGACTTACCTGAACTAAGATGTGTAATAACAGGTGTTATTAGTTTGTTCCTGTTTGACCTCTGCTGTGTGCTAACCCTGCGTGTGTAATGGAAACGACCAGAGTGTGTACGGAGTTTAATAATGAGATAAAAACTCAGGATGTTACCTAACGCTAACCAAGCCTGCCGGCTGTAAATCAGAGAGTGTGGACGTGAAACCTGCAGCTGCGGGTCAACGCTTCATTAAAACTCGAAACTCAAGACTTTTTATGCAAACATCACTCGATCCCAGCTCGATAGTTAGACCCAGATCGGCTATTTTGTGATTTTGTTCTTGATCCTGAACTGACGAGCTGTTCTGCACCGAGCGCTGGTCCACTGATCCCCGATTTGCTCGCGCACCTTTAAGCAGGTAATAAACATCTCTGTGCAAGACTGATACCAGGAGTGGGTTTATATGAAGAAAGAGGAACTCATGCAAAAGCAGAGATAAGAGGGGAATAAATTTCTCCTGCGAGGGAGTAGATTCAACAGCACGTAATCACTGCTGGTCCAGCTCCTTGTTGTGCCGCTGATGTCTATTGATTTTATGGTTCGTTCGTGGTGTGCTGAAGTAAATAACTCAGGGCTTTATACTGATCTGCTGCTGTACAGAATCACGCTGTCACGGCAAAGTGCGGCTGAGAGACGAGGACATAGATTCAGTCGCTGACGGGAACAAAGAGGAGCTCCTGCAGCAGAAAGACGATTAAACAAACACAAACATAAATGACAGATAAGAAAAAATAAAGTTTAGTGAAGGTGAACTGTGTAAAGAGCTAAAACCAACTAGCCTAGTGAACTAGACCAAATTCTTGCTTTGCAAAGAATGGTCTAGGCACGCTCCATTGGAACCTCTGCAACTCCTACCAGGACTCTGGCTAGCCAATCACAGCTCTCTAGAGGGGTTTCAAACACAAAAAGAGCTGTGATTGGTCCATAATGGTGGGCCAATCATAGTGCTCTATCTGCTTAGTGAACAAATCACAGAGCTTTATCCGCACTCTATATGTCTGGTGGGTGGGATGATGCAACAGAGTGAAACAAGAGTACGCCACATTCTTTGTCCAGTGGAGATCATTTGAAAGACAACGGTAGAACCCGCCCCACAACCGAGAGCTGTCAATGGAGCATGGCCAGACTAAATCATACATTTATTTAGTCTGGCTTGCCAGGCTAAAAACCAACATCAAGATTCATCCAAACTACACTGTTACTTGTCTTAATAAAATCTTTACATCGTCGTTTCTCCTCATGGTCCTTACAGCCTGAGAGGGGAAACGCACAAACAACAATTCAGGTTTTTTTGTGAAAGGTCAAAAGTGTAAAAAGTTCTTCGGGACACATTTGGACTTCCACTAATTTCACCTCTCCAAATAATTTCTGTTATCAGTCAGTAAATGTTCATTACAAATATAATAACTATGCTCTTAAGTGTTTATGGATGTTGTGGATTTTACTAACATGAATAAACGGGACTCCTTTTTTTTTGCTTCGTCGTTGACGCGTTCATCTGAGAAAAACCGATTCAACTAAAACATCCACAGCAAATAATTATAAAGGGTTTTATTTACTAACAACTGTCACACACACAAACACACACACACACACACGCACGTACACACACACACACAGGTATCTACTGCCTGGTGCAGTTATATTTAGACAGACCTTCCCACCGCTGTGCTCGCTTACATCGGGCCCAGGAGGATGGGTAAAAGTTTCAGAGGCAGGAACGTGAGCACGTGTCAGGACACGATTCCTCAGACGGCTGCTTTCTAACACCAGAGATCCTGGATGGTTTGTGTTGTTTTTGAGCCCAGCCTTATGGAAACACACCATCCTAAAGGACACCGGGCTCAGATAAAATACTTCTTCCAACTTGGACTGGTAACACTTTACAACAAGGGTCCCTTTATTTAATGTTACTTAGTGCATTATTAAGCATTAACTAACTGTTTAAAACAACTGCTTATGCAATGCATTACTCAGCAGTCACCCCCTCCCCCTTTGTCCTGACCTTAAGGACACTTCATAGTTTACATCAATAAAGGGACCCTTATTACAAACTGTTACCGAAACGTTTTCATTAGATTTTAAAGTTTATGATTAATTAAAAACAACAACAACAACAACAACATACCTTTTAGATTATCTTCATTTTGTCAAGAGACCAAACAAGAGACACATATCAATATGAGTCCAATAACTAAAATTAAACGTGCGTGTATTTAAACTTAGTTCATTAGACTGATAAAGAATGTGTAACTACTTGCCAACACACACACACACACACACACACACACACACACACACACACACACACACACACACACACACACCTTCTTTGTTGAAACACATGTGAGTAAATATAAAACAAAAAAGAAGAAAGGAATAAAAATGTGGACATGTGAATGTAAATGTGAAATTAAATTAAATTAAATGAACTTGCTGTTAAAAGGGAGTTTTCCTCTCCACAGTCGCTGCATGCTTGCTTAGTATGAGGATTGCTGTAAAGACTCTGACACTAGTCAGTGACTCGATGCAGCCTGCTGGGTTCCTTATATAGGAAACTTGTTACTGATTGGCTTAATGACCTGACCTGTACTGTTTACTGTGTGAAGGTCCTTGAGACGACTCTGGTCCTGACTTGGAGCTTTATAAATAAACTTGAATTGAATTAAATTGAATCTGTGGGCTTGAATGACAACTACTGTGTGTAAACATAAAAATGTTGGAACCAGCTACTTTTCATCCCGCAACACTGAGTCTGATTTATTGTCCTGAAAACGGGGGACAGGTCCTCCTGGTGCAGCCTTCCTGGGCTGCATTTGGAAGAGCCGTCACAACGAGACGAGCTTCGTCGTGCTGCTGCGGTTTTAAAGTCCAGCCCGTGAAATAAGCAGACACTGAATTGGGACACAGCCCTGCATGATTTTTGTGCACCTGCTGACTTACATCTATGTGTTCATGTGCATGCATGTATACGGTGTAAAGTAAATACTCATGATTTCTCCTTTTCACTCCTGCAGTTGCGTCTTAATGGAGGTCAGGCCTCCTAAACATAGCCTGGGTCCATTTACGTGTTTTATTATGCAGTGGAGCCCCGGCACAGAAGAGTGTTGGCCTATAAATACAGTTTGGTGAGAAAGTGATGTCAGCCGGACATTTCTAAAGCATTAAAATATCTAAGATCCGCTGCAGTCAGGGGCGTGGCTGGACAGGAGGTTTCATAAAACAGAGGCAGTGGTGACCCATACATGTGAAGAAACGGTTATAACTGAAAGATAAATGAACAAGAAATAATGCAAATAAGTGAAAAAATCTCCAGATTTGCTCTTTTATTCACGACCTTTACAGAAAATGTGCCAATTTCACGTTTTCTGCTCAACCCAATAAACATTTAAACCATGTAACCGTTCTAAAACAACACAAACGCCTCAGTCTGTCTTCTGTCTGAAGGTTTTATGACACTCGTGTGAAGAAAACTTAAGGCCATGAAGACGTGGGGGGGATGATGGGAGGGGCAGGAAGCAGATATCACACGTGATGCCGATGCTGTAGTGATGGAGGGAGACCTGACATTCCTGTCTGGAGGGATGGAGCCACAGCCTACTCTACTCTCCGGTGGAGTGACCGGGGACAGCGGGAACATGTTGTCACTCTTAGAGTGCATCCCACTACACGATAAGCCTCTCTCACTCTCCTCACCCGGACCGTCTACCTGAGAGGTTTTGTGAGGGCCTCCAAAGACAGCCGGAGGTGGATTCACGCTGACCTTCCTCAGCAGCCTACATTTAAATAGAGGAGCAGGAAAAAGCAAACAAAATAAATCCAAACGGGTAGACGTGCAGATAGAGTTGCTCTGTAAAGACCTGATTATGAGAAACATGTGGAATAGCAGGTTAGCTGTCATGGAATGGGCCATTTGCAGTATTAAACTGTACCTGAACTATTATTCTACATGTCTCTGGCTTGGTAGGAACAGAAGTAAAGGAAGCTTTAGGACTGAAACTCCATGACAACTGAACTGTTTTTGCATTTAAAATGAGTTCCTCGTGCAAAACCTTGTGGGAACTCATCAGTTTGGCTTTGAAGATTTGGTTCGGTCGTCAGTTCAGAGGAGCTGTGGCTCTGTAAACTTTAGCTACAAATTTATTTGGGTTAACAAATCCACACAGACAAAAGAGCTCGTAGACTGCAGCCGCAAACTCACGACCAGCAACTTCTGACCTTGAATCCTCCAGATGGAGCAGGAGGACCAGTTCCTTCATCAGAAACCACTCCTGCACAAGTCTCCTGGAGGAGGTCTACTGCTACGATGCCCACCGCCCATGTGCAGACACACCGGTGAACTTCGTAGTCGTGCGGTTTTCTGAACATCAGCTGTGGTGATTGCATCCCATCAACACGGAGAAGCTCTGATGTTTGTGATTCTGATGTATTTGAATGGATTTAAAGAACAGCCTAAATGAATGCCAGCAGAACAGGAACCTGGGAAAAGTCCGGTGTGCTGATGAAAACACAGTCGTGTGATTTAAAATATTGTTTTTGCAGCTCTGATTAAAGCAAAGCCAGTCTAGTAAAATGTTATTTATTCACCGTAAAAACATCCTGAAGGTTCCTACTTCTCGGTCGTCGGTTCTATCTTATCGTATCTCATCTGCAGGCAACGATATCCAGCAACAATCTCCACTCAGGAGAGACGTTCCTAGCGTCTGACACATGTCGCGTCTGAATGAAAATCAGGGTGCCGATTCCTTTTCTTACCCACCAGATCCAGAGCCCAAAGCCGGCGAGTGCTTAGTCCCAAATGTTTGTGAGTTATGAAATGAAACAAAATGAGATGCAGGATTTCAACGGCACTGCAGATAATCACAGTTGTTAAATCACGTTTTTTCCACCTGCTCCGTCTCGCACGCCTGAAGCGTCCTCATTAGGAGTCGGTGGCACGCTTTCATCACGTCTCGCCTGGGTAATGCAAACTCACTACTCACTGGCGCTCCTGTTTCAGCATTAAACCGGCTGCAGCTGGTTTCTAACCAACACGGATAGACGCAGTCACATTGCTCCCGTACTGACGCATCTACACTGGCTGCCGGTGATTGTCAGGGTGCGCTTCAACGTTCTGTGGTTCGCCTACAAGGCGTTAAATGGCCTGGCACCCCCCGACCTGTCAGAGCTGCTTACACCTATGTGCCGGTGCGTTCCCTAAGATCAGCTGACCGCTTGCTGCTCTGCATTCCCAAAATAAACTAGAAAGCAGGAGGAGGGCTGCTCCTCATCCGTGGAACGCTCTCCCTCTCACCATACGAGAGCCTTCAACGGTCTCGGTCTGTGATTTGGCTTTTGGACAGTGACTGCTGCTTTAATCGTCAGGACTGCTCTGATTGTCGGTGTTTTGTTGCTCTATTCTCACACTTGATTTTATCTTATTTATTGAATTGTTTAGAATTGTCTGTTCCTGACTTGTTGTTTGTTTCATCCTCTTTAATCAAAATGTTGTATTCTGTTTGTTCTGTAAGACGCTGTGTTCAGCTCTCATGTGTTGTAGCATCAGGAACCCCTCATACAAACACCACCAACATTCTGCTGAAAGAAAGCAACAAAGCCGCTTTTCTCAGGTTAAGCAGGACCCAAGCAACCCGTGAGTATTGTGACGACTGCCCATAAACACTGAGTGTTTGCGGTTTGCAGGAAGAACTGGGAAAACTGATCTGAAAGATAAGCGGAGGCTCTGATTTGAAGTTCTCTACAGAAATTGGAAACACCCCACTGGCAGGAGGAAGCGAGATGTTGGATGTGACGCAACAACACGGATCAGCGATGGCTCTCTGGATGTGGAAAACGCTCTTTTATAACGTTCCTTTAAAAGAAGCAGTTGACTTCAGCCGTGGGGCTGCTTTACTCAGAGATGGTGGACGCTGGGATGAACTCACCAACATGACTTTGTTCACGAGGCACTTTAAATACTGTAACAGTGCTGTGCAACTACAGAAAACACATAATAAACACATCAGCACCACAAACAGCCAAGTAAGTGAGATAAAACGAACACGAGCAAAGTGTAAAACTAGCGTAAGTATTAAAACCAATCAGAGCAAAGATGTTGAGATGAGGAACCCCACATCAGATCAACGTCTCAGAGAGAGTCAAAGGGAGAAGTTTGGCTTGTCTAATGTGCAAAAGCTCTTCTCAAAGTTTAGGAGCAACGAATTTAAAATCTCAGCCGCCTCCAAGGTCACGCTTTGGCCTAACAGCTGGTCAGCTGACCTGAGAGACCGGGAAGGGCGGTGAAAATGAAGCAGCTCAGACAGATATGGGAGGGCACGGTCATCAACGGTTAAGCAAATAAAAAAAGCCTTGACTGTGCTCTAAAATACAGAGAGGCTAATGAGGGCCGAGCAGCTGGGCTTTTAGTCTAAAATCATCTACTAGGAGTCCAGAATATACCCACATCTAAAAACCGACACCCATTCCTACACAACAAGCTGCAAGACCATCTAAAGAAACCCTTCCGCCTTTTACGTTGGAACTAACATGTAGAAGGTTGCAGGTTCAAGCCCCGTCTGTCACAGTCGTCGTGTCCTTGGGCAAGACACCTAACCTGCCTCGCCCACTGGTGATGGTTGGACGAACCAATGTTGTGTGTGTGTGTGTGTGTGTGTGTGTGTGTGTGTGTGTGTGTGTGTGTGTGTGTGTGTGTGTGTGTGTGTGTGTGTGTGTGTGTGAGTGTGTGGTGATCGACTGTTTGTGATGCTAAATTAAATAAAGGTAATTTACTGAAATAAATGGACATTTGCACTTTACTCTCATTTTTTGAGTGTCACTTGTGTGATGGCGGCTTTTTGAAAAGCTGGTGTGTTTTTAGAAATAGTTTTTGTTTTTTCATCAAGAACATCCAGCGGCTTGATCATCCAGGTAGGATGCTTCCTGCACGCCTTCATGGTGAGGTTTTCCGGGAATGTCCGACTGGGAGGAGAGCTAAAGGGAGACCCAGGGCATGCTGGAGGGACGCCTCATTCCCCGGAGGAGCTGGTTGGAGACAGGGAAGTCTGGGCCTCTCTGCTTAGGCTGCTGCCCCCACGACCTGACCCCGGATAGGTGGAGGACGATGAACGGATGGATGTTAGTTCCCGTACACAAAGATAATGCTAAATAAAACATAAACCACTTCTGATGATTTTCCCAACATTATAGCCATGACTCACTGCAAACATCAGAGTCAGAAACCCCTTCCCCACTGCACTATAGCATAAATACACATTTTAGGAACTAAAATGATTTCCAGGACAAAATTCCCAGTTTAAGCTTACAGCAGTATTCTTACCGTAACGGGAACAGCTTTGGTAAAGCTGCCGTTTGAAATTGTAGTCAGGAACTTTTTTGCCATTTTGTGCTTCTTCCCCATTGATGCCAACCAGTAAATTGAACGTTGGTCAAAAAATGAATAATTTTAGTCGCCTCTGAAACGTAAAATTCTTGATAAATCTCCTCCAGTCCAGCGCTGGTCGCCCGTCTTACTGGCTGGATCAAAACCCACCCATCACACCGCTCCTCTGACCCTCTCTCACCCCGCTGCACATACGTTCATTCCAATGAATGAATGAACATTAAGCACCTCCCTTTCCATGCTGTAGTTCTTTTTTAAAACACAGAGCAGTTGTGTTTACCTGGTTTCCCGAAAGGGAAAAAAGAACTACAGCATGGAATTAGAGATACGACACAGCAAGAACACACCTAAGATAAGCACCTCCCTCTTACATAAAATTCAGTTGGTCACAGGAAGTGTCCAACCCACCCTGGGAACAACAACGTTGCCTGAAACAGCCGCCCAGCGGTCTGAAACTGGCCAGCTGGCGAACACAGAAGACCGAAGTGTAGCAGGAAAAAATCAGGTTAAAAGGGTTAATCCTATTTTTGTTGTCACCCGCTCCAGTGACCTGTCCTGACTGGACTTGTGCGGCACCGCCAACAGGCTCACTGCAAGCTCGTCAGTGGCACCGCGGCTGAGCAGTCACAGGTGGCCATGTTTAGGAGAGACTTGCTGTTTTATCAAACAGGCTCAGAAGATTTCATCAGAGAGCAAAATCTCCACGAGTCTGAGAGGAAACAGGAGGATTTACTGAGTGAGTCCCAGTAGAGAGGAGCAGCAGAACCAGCCCTACCCAACAACGCTGGTGAGAGCTCCACCAATAAAAGCTGTCTGCTGGTGGGACGTGCAGGTACCCCCGACCAGGTAACGAGGGGCTGTAATTTCACACAGTTGAGCTTTTTCTAAATATAAAACAAGCAACTTCTCAGTTTTTAACTCTTAAGATTTCCAGTTATTGTTGCCTAAAAAACATTTTCACTTACAGCAACTATTAGACTTGACCCTCCCACTGACCTGATGGGTCTGA
>NC_091749.1:74536232-74601232 GCF_043380555.1 Nothobranchius furzeri
ACTTAAACAGCTGATGCTCATCACTAACAGACATCCACATTTGCATATTTCTTTTGCTGAAGCAAGACTTCAGCAAATCTGGACCCAAAGGTGATCTCAGGTTGGCTGCATGCAGAATACACAATAAAGTACGATGAGCTAAACTTCAGGACGAGCGTCTGCAGCCGACTCGGATGTTCCGGTTAAAGCGTGAGACGACCTCGTCCTCCAGAAGGATCATCATGATGTCTGCAGCCGCTGTAGGAGTTTCTGATTAAAACGAAAAGCTGCTTCTTTTCCCACGTGACCAATCAGCTCTTTCTGATCAGGTTCAACCTGAAGGTAAATGTCTCAACGTCATCAAACAGACGGGAGGTTTTAAAAGCAATTCATTAGGAAGAACTGTACGGAAAACCCTCCCAGGACCGGGAATTCACCTCGCAGCGTCCAAAACTGACCACTGATTACAAGTACAAATTTTAAAGAGTATTTTGTCCTGTGGCAGTACCTTTTAGTCCAAAGTACATCAAATACTCTGTCGGAATACTCTAGAGACTCTATGGAGCCGGGATCTGGACTCCGCTCTGCCAAATGTCAGCGAGTGCTGCTTTCATCCCACCTGTTCGTTTCCCACTCTTCTCTACAACACCTGAGCTTCATGACGCTAAAGGGTTTAGCCTTTGATAGCTCATGGTTGTCCCATTAATGTGTGGGACGTATTTCTGTCTACCGGACATTAAAATGCCATTTTTCTCCTTTACTAAGGTCATCTGGGGATAAAGCGTCAAACGTCTCTTTGGGGTTTCTATTCTTATGAATAACCAGGAAATTAAAAGCAATAATTCTTGATGGGGGGCAAACTTTTTAGATTTAACATTAGAGCCTCGATGGATAACCCTTTCTCTACGACGATGTGGGTGGGGTTAGGCTCGATGCGGGTGGGGTTAGGCTCGATGTGGGTGGGGTTAGGCTCGATGCGGGTGGGGTTAGGCTCGATGTGGGTGGGGTTAGGCTCGATGTGGGTGGGGTTAGGCTCGATGTGGGTGGGGTTAGGCTCGATGTGGGTGGGGTTAGGCTCGATGTGGGTGGGGTTAGGCTCGATGCGGGTGGGGTTAGGCTCGATGCGGGTGGGGTTAGGCTCGATGCGGGTGGGGTCAGGCTCGATGCGGGTGGGGTCAGGCTCGATGCGGGTGGGGTTAGGCTCGATGCGGGTGGGGTTAGGCTCGATGCGGGTGGGGTTAGGCTCGATGTGGGTGGGGTTAGGCTCGATGCGGGTGGGGTTAGGCTCGATGTGGGTGGGGTTAGGCTCGATGCGGGTGGGGTTAGGCTCGATGCGGGTGGGGTTAGGCTTGCACCCGTGGTTTCTGAGTTAGGCTCATTTCTTCTCCGTTGCTCCATCTCTGGCCAGGGAAAGCTTGGCTGTTGCTCCTTATCGGAGAATCGGGCCGGTCTTTGATCCGGCGGTGCGCTTAAGAGGCTTTCTGTCTGCTAATTGTTCGCAGCTGGAGAAACTGCTGCTGGGCTCGGTGATTGGATCTGGAGGAGTAATGGAAGAGATGTGAGCCCAAAGATAGTCACCATGCTTCACAGAGCTGCTTCTGTGTGACATTTCGGGTCTGGACTCCTGCTGACAGGAATGTTTGGAGCTCATATCTGTGTTTAGAGTCCTCACCCTAAACTGGCCTCTACAGCCGGCTCCAGCAGATATTCTGAGCGGTGGGTTGTCCAGAAGCGCCTTTGGTGCTTTTTGAAGCCAAACTTGGTTAATGAAAACCAGAATGGCAGCAGGTCACCTGAAGATGGATACGAGCGGTTGTGCTGAGTGAGACAGAAGGCGACGGTGATACGGAGGACCGCCAGGCTGATGAGGCTGGTTTAAGGTTTGACGCTGCAGAGATTTTCAGCAGACTCTGGAATAAAAACCGCATAACTCATTAGGGAATCCGAATTTCACCCCCCCCCCCCCCCCTGCAAAGTTTAGAATAACACCATAAGTGGAGCTCTAGCTGACATAAGGACGTTTAAACAGCATCACACAGCATCCTAAGATCTCCTAGTGTGTGATGAGTATGACTCCCCGCTCCAGACCGGCGGAATGAACCCAGATGGTGCTGTTTGATGTTGGTTAGGGTTGATTAGCTGTGGTGGCCATCTTGAATTAAATGGCCTCTTTTGAGTTCAGTCATTTAGCAGTTAGCATCTGCTAACAGCTGTTCTTTAGTTTCCCGTTGGCTGTAGCAGCCATCTTGGATGCAGTGACTCTAGAAGCTCATTGGTTAGATGTAACCTTTGGTTTGGTTTCTAAAAGTCCACTTCGTAGGTCATGAGATGTTTCCTAACCGACACGGTTGACTCCGGTTGGGCTTGGTTGCTTAAGTTGGTATAAAGGGCTCTGCTCACCTCTGCGTCTAAATTTAGTTTGATATTCTTTAAACGGACGGAGGCTGCTGGTCACGGTTGATGCCGCTGAGTCATGATAATCAGGACTGTTTCAGAGGGAATCTTCTAGATTTGTCGGGTTCTGGGTTGGGCCCTCTCATTGATCAGTGGGAACATATTTTATGTACCATCTTTCTGGAGAAGACTGGATCCTAAATATATGTTTTACTGAAGAGGACTTTGTTAAAAATGAGGTTTAAGTTTTCCTGCTTTTCTAACAGAGACTCACCTACATGAGAGTTGTGGGGGTCAGGGTTGGGGTGGCCCTAAATGACTCCTCCATCAGCTGATTTTGGGTTTTTTCTGAGGAAGCTGGACTTCAGTCCTGCCTGCTGGCGTATGTTTAGCATTTGTGTGCAACACCAAGGCTAGTGGAGGTGCCTCTGGCTTTCTGCAGTGCAGCAGATGGTGGGATATCCACACAAGTGGACAAATTACCTCTGGTTCCCCTCTGCGCCTCGGCACCGAGAGTCCATGCCAACGGAGGGTCGGCTGGCTCTCAGAGCCGTCCACAAACAGCTCTACCTCACTTCCTGGCATTTTCACTGTTCCTTTTTACTTTCTGTCTCATTTCTTGTTATCAAATTTCACAAATTTCCTTCGTCTTGGAAAGACTTCACACGGCACAGACAGACTCCTCTAGACGCTGTTCCCATTTCAAACTCTGCTGCTAAGCTGCTCGTTTTGATTTATTTGGTCTCTTTCTGCTGTTTACTAAAGAAAATAGTGTAATTAGGGTGAGAGGACCAACAAATGGATGTTTAACCAGAATTTATGTTGGGTACAAAAACAAAAACACCAGAACGAAGCAAGGCTGTCTCATTAATCCTCCTGGACTCTGCTTTTGCAGTAAAGCATGCAAGGCTCCTCTCTGTTTCCTCCTAAGGCACCATGTGTCACCTTCCAGCAAACGTCCTAGACACCTCATCCACCACTGCCGTTCAGCTGGCTCTGATTTGGATAAATCACCCTTTTAGGTCGTGAATCGTAAGTCTTAATGGTGATCAAAGGCCTCTTCTCTAATTAAATTGTCCTGCAGGCATTACAGCATCCATAGTGACTCAGGACAGAGCCGGGGGAGGGGGAGATGCTCCCCAGCGGCTGATGAATCCTGATAATGGAGGCGGGCGGGTGTGCAGGGGCAGTAACCCCACCGTCTGCAACAGCAGCTTCCTCTGTTGCTTCTAGTTACATTTGTATTCATGAGTTTTGGGAATCTTTAACATTTTCAGCCCAGTCTTCCTCTCTCCTTCCTGCATCCTATCGCGGCTCGATCCAGAGCCAGCTGCCTGTTTGGAAAACTGCCGCTGGAAAGGTCATCCAGCCAGCAGAGAATGCATCTGCTGGTGCCACATCATCCGGCGTGCGTCCAAAAGGATTTACACAACAGCAGTGAAACATGTCCGGACACGGGGAGCGTGGAGATGCGACGTTCCCAGCGTTGTCCGTCTGTCTGCAGTGTGGAGAACAGCCAAGCTGCTGACCCTCACTCTTCACTAATAATCACACAGTTGAGACGTAGAAACCAGAAACTTTAGTTTTTCTTCTGGTTGCATCATGCAAAGGGAAATCAAAGCAGCCCCTCCTTTTCCTGACAGGATTCTGGAAGCTTCCTATGTCTCAGCAGGAAGTGCAAGAAGTCAGGCTTCTTACGCCCTCGTTTCCACACCCACAGACCTGGAGCCTCGGTCTTCCATGAAAGTGTTTAGTTTGGTTGGAATTTCCTTTTCATGTTTTCACACTCCTCTCACTTTCAGCACACCTGAGCATTAATAGTCCAGTAGACGCACACGGTATGAAGCAAGTCTCCTACTCCGATTGCTCCGATAGCGTTCCTTCTTCTGCCTAATTTCCTGTCTGGCGCTTCCCGCTCAGCAAAAGGGTGTTGTGTTCTTCAGAGAGAGCAGAGCCGAGTTACACTTGTTGAGAGGTTAAAGGCACGACGTAACGTAGCGGAGAGATCACGACGGTCCGACATTCAGCCACCTCATGAGTGTGTGTGTGCGTGCTCCCTGAAGGAAGTGGGCGAGCAGCTGTGGGCAGGAATGTGTTGGCAGCTCCTGGCGGGAGGGGTCTCGTCAGCCCAGCTTTGGCAAGTGGTGAGGAGGTGGTGGAACGTGGGTAACATCGCCGTGGGAGCACGTGCTCGCCAGAACTTGGTACACTCCTTCTGTGCTTCCTGGCGTGGGTTTCAAGCAGTCCTCTGTGCCCTTCAGTGCGTACATGGAGGTGCGGGCCTCCTGTTGGTGCGTGGGCCAGCTGACCTTTCTGTAATATAGACGCGTACGACGGCAGGCGCCCACGCAGCTGGACGAGGAGAGGAATCCGCTTCCCGCTCGCCGCTGCTCTGTGTGCTGAATACCAGGCTGTGGCCTCGTGAAGCCCTGATGTGACATTAAACCTCAGTAATGGAGGGTTTCGCCCGCTGGGAGGATGCTTTTAGCGTTTGTGTGCTGTGTGGATGAATAATTATTGTGGACAGCCAGCAGTGTGGTGTTTTTTTACAGCGTGACGTAGAGAGGGAATGGACACCGACGTTCCTAACCCGGAACACCAGCTCCAGGTCCTGATTACAGAACAAGCTTCGGTCTGTGCGATCATCGGGATCATCCTCGTTTTGGCGATGGTGCAGACATTCCAGCCGAGGCTGAAGGAGGCAGCCAGACCACACGGATGATGATTACAGTCCGGAGGAAAACGGGAATGAGACGATGGAAGTCATCTTTACTTCGTGCTCACGTTCTCAAGCAGCTTCCTTTCCTCCTAAAACAGGTTCAGACGGTTTTCCTGATAGAAAGGTGTTTTTGTTGAACGCTGTTTAAACAAGCATGTCTTTTATTTAGTTTTATGACATCATCGGTCTACGGCGCGCTGCTCTCTTCACCGTTTCCCACCGTGGCCGTTGTGGGCTGTTGGATCTGGGAAGTGGATGAGGCAAAATGACTCACTCAGCATCATCCAGTTTTATTGGCATCGGTGTTTCTTTACTGGATCTCTGACTCCTGAATGCATGGTGTATGGGAACGCCACGCCACTCCACAGCCCACTTCCAGCCCATGTTAATAGGTGCTCTGCAGCAGTGACTCCGCCTTTCCCGAGTTCAGCCACAGAGCTGCTGGGTTTTTATGACTTCTACTATAAAACATCAGCGGCAGGCTGACGGGTGTTTGGCAGAATTTCCCGAGCAACCAGTGGTGAGCTTTTGTTGCTGCTGGCAGATTTGGTGAGAAAGCCCATGTGATGAGCTGTAAGCACTTGTCAGGCGTCCAGCCAGCTGAGAGGCATCATAAACTCCAGCGTGGGGCTGTGCACAATACACTCCCTGATTACGGCGGAGCGCTGGGCGGTAATAAGGTAGATTGTTTGTTCTGGCGTGTGTTGGCTTTGTTTGCAGGTGAGTTAGACGTGGGTTAGGGTGGGTGGCCGTAACGAGAGTCTGAGGCTGTGGTTCCTGACCAGAAACGGGTTTCTCCCTCTGGGTTGGGAGGGGTCTGTAGGTTTGTGTGTGGGTGACGGTCTGACGGACCGAGGGAACAGAACTCCATCTGCAGTAATGTGGGCGTGGCTCCAGTCCGCCTTGGTGAGCTGGAAAACAAAGCTCCTGATTTACGGATTCTGTCGTCGGCGTGTAGCTCACCGATGGTCACGAGGTTCGGGTGATGACCAATAGGAAGAGTGAATGAAGAGAGCCTCCTCCGCGGAGCTGGACAGAGTGGAGAGACGCAGCTTCTCGGCTTTAAACGGAGGTGGATGCATCGACTCTGCATCTGAGTGGCATGGCTCCAGGTTTCCCCCCTCTGGGGGTTTTTCAGGCTCGTCCTCTGAGCCCAGGGCAGACCCAGAGCTGGCCAAAGAGATTACGTTTAACCTCTCTGGCCTGAGACCCCCAATGTGGGAATTGGCTGTATGATCCGTTGTTGAACACCAACACCAGGAGGGGATGGAGAGTATCGCTGGGGCTGGGCATGTGTGAGCTTCCTTCCTGGACCCAACCAGAAGGAAGGGAACTGATGCACGTTTAGCTTTTGTCTCGTAATCGTTTCATGTTGAGGGGAGGAGAGTCTATCCACTTCCTTATTATCAGCGCTAACCACATGGGAATAATTGTCTGTTTGAAGAAAAGCTGAGATGATCTGCGAACCCCGGAGGACAAAAGCACCTGACCAGATGTGTGAGCAGAAAGAACAAACCCGAGACTGAAATTAGAGTCGTGTTGCAGATGTCTGATGTTTCCTACCGGGATCAAAGACGTCCTAATGAAATACGCTAACGCCAGTGACTCTCTCACCCCCAGCTTCTGGAACAACAGCACGTCCAGCCGAGGCCTCTGAGGAATAAAGCAGAAAGGTTTCAAACTAGCAACCCCTACACAATATCAATCAGAGGCCCGTGAAGCGCTTTATGACCGACGTCGTAGGGGAGAGAGTCTGTGTTTGCGTTGTAACGTTTCAGCAGCTCGTTTCCTGCAGCGTGCCCCCGGGTCGCTTCCTTTGGTGTCTTCAGGAGGTTTCGTTGCGTCTGATGAGCTGAGCTTTGTGGGACGGCTCCTAAATCCGAGCAAATGCAACAAATTAGACGGCGGCGAGAACCATGCGGTTGTTTCATCACTTGTTGTGGCGCGGATGTGTTTTTGTTTTAAAGCTCATCTCTTTGTGAACGTCACAAAATCCAACCCCATGAATGGATTCAGCTGTTTGCTTCGTCTCCAATGGAAACGGTGGCGTCTGGCCATCGTGTCGTCCCGTGGAGTCCTCCGGGGCGGACGTCCGAGCTGTCCTCGGGAAATTTAAAGCTCTGTGATGAACAACAGCTGATGAAATTCTAACAAAGAACACAAGTGCACCATCCCACGCAGTGTTGTCGGATCAGGGAAGGGATGTAAGATTTAGATTTTGATGTCTGACGTGTCAATCAAACCGCTCATGACAGGAATGAAAAGCCAGAGCTGGAGGAAGAGATTAAACGTCGTGGTTGTAGAATAAGGTGACTGACGAGTGGTTTAATAAAAACGGGGTTTGATGTGTTTGCTCTGAGCTCTGGGACCCTGATGAACACAAATCTCTCATGAAAGGCGAGATGTAATTCATGTTCCTCTGCAGCGAGGCGGTCGTGGACATGGAGGTGTTTTTGGGTAAGTAAATATGTCCCCGGCACTTTTTACCGTCCCAAAACAACATTACGCTGTATTCAGCAGACACTGGTGGAGCACTAGGACAGCATGTTAGTGATATGGGTCCATCCCAGACCAAAGCTGATTTATAATTAAAGTTGTAGTTATAATTATTAACTCCACATTCATGAATAATTTAGCCATGAAGAACACAGCTGCTGCTACCGCTGTGAGCCAGCGGTGGCGCTAATTCACCACCTCGTAGCTGCTAGCTGCTGACAAGAAAAAGGTGACGTCACGCCTCGTCCAATCGTATTCATAAATCTTCAGCTAGCCTAGCTGCTAGCCCGCCACGGAGCAGGTTTGTTCTCCAGCATGTGTTACCATGGTGACTGGGAGGGCTGTCCGGCTAGCCACGTTCGTAGAACCGAGTCAGAGGCAGTTACACCGTGAATCCCACCCCCGGGAGTGCATCTACAGGGTTACATCATCAGCTACACGGGTTTTAATACCAGCCACATTACGCTAACATTTCAGTGTGTGTGTATCGTGTGTGTTTGGTCATTAGGTGCAGCCAGGTGGCAGCACGTCTAGAAAGGATATGGACAAACCTCAGGAACTCTTCGTCCTCTTGCTTCAGAAACGCAGACGGACTCTCGTCCTCTTTTCAAACCGACCTGCGCGACTATTGGTGTAAAACGGTCACCGTGAGTAGGAATGAAAAATAACGAGTTGAAAAACAAAGTCGAGTAAACAACTTTTCTGCATTCCTGACTTTGCATAAAGAGCCTCTAGGCTGTAGTTTTACCCCCCGGTCCTCGTGCCGGTTGTTCCCCCCCCACCTCTAAAGTCAAAGCTACGTCCATGGTGGTGGTCATGGTAACAACACTGATGGTAAAAACAAGCCACAATGGGAGCTCGTAGATTTTGACGTCGCTTCTTTTCATTTTGGGCTTTTCTTTCTTTTATTCTCTGGAGGTTTCTTCCTGTTAAAAGGGAGTTTTCCTCTCCACTGTCGCTGCATGCTTGCTTAGTATGAGGATTGCTGTATAGTCACTGACACTAGTCAGTGACTCGATGCAATTTGCTGGGTTCCTTATATAGGAAACATTATTTCTGATTGGCTTAATGAACTGACCTGAATTGGAATGTTTATTATGTGAAGTGCCTTGAGACGACTCTTGTCGTGATTTGGCGCTATATAAATAAACTTGAATTGAATTGAATTGAATTTCTGTCGGGTCCGGATTTCTGCTTCATAACTTCTGTGTTTGGAGTCACCGTTGTGCTGAAGGTGCAAATGGCCATCTGCTGTTGCACCGTTTCCTTCTTCCAGTCCTTGGCTGCATCTGCATGTGGTGAACCATCAATGACAATAAAAGAGGGTGATGGGAGAACAGCAGCTCTGATAGCTCCGTCTTGTGTGACCTTAATCAGATCCAGGATGGGCCTTGTCTGCTTGTTTGCACATAAGATTGTGAGCGAATGTACATTGCATCAGCTCATCTTGGCGTAGTTGTTTGGAAGGTCATATTTCATGTTCCTCTGTTGCACGGCTCCATCTGCCCTGTCAGATTCAATCAGCTTGGAGAAAACTGGAAGATCTGACTGGAGTTTATCAGGATTTCTCTCCAGGCGGTCTGAAGTAATGGAAACTGAAGAGAGCAGACCACGAACATGTTCACGCACCGACAGGCTGCAGCGTAGTCGAGTCTTCTGCAGCTCGCTCGCTCGGTGCACAGAGACCAAACCTGGTTCAGCCAGACCAGCTATGGGGTGAAGTGGGTCATGCTAATCGTGTTATATAAGGATGCTCTTGTTCTCATCTTATCTAAAGACTACAACGACGGAGCCTCGAGTTGTTTTTCTGTCTGAATGAGTCTGAGCCTCATATCTGATACGCTGGCTCTGTTTAATGTCAGATGCTCGTTTGTGTCTGCAGGACTGGAGGGGACACTAGGGACAGAGTCTGGGTGTGTGACACATTTTAAACTGCTTTCTCAAGGAGCTCCAAAACATCTGAAAACATTTCCATTTCCTCCTGGGAGCCGTGAGCCTTCGTGTCATGGTGCCTAAAACTCAAAGAAGTTAAAATCTGAGAAATGTGACGCGAGCAGACTTGGTACCAAACGAGGGTAAATAAATAGCAACAACAGTCACGTCGTGGTCTCCACAAAACCAGACCGTACATGAAACGAACCGAGTCAGCTACATCTGCATGTTCTGATGCAGTTTTGTGTCTCCAAGTCACCGACAGTCATAGCCTAGTCAGCAACAGCTACTGAGGCACAAGTTGGCTAAACACAGAGCAGTTTCCCGCTCCTCTGCCCTACTGGTTGAAGGTGGAATTACAACGGTCATAAACAACCCTGCAGCAGCCTGCTGTAGCTAGCGCTAACAACAAGCTAACACTAACATAAGCCAACTAATACTAAAACCACAAGGCAAAAAGATCTAGACTTGTGGACCAAAAATATTATTACTTACAGGTCCATTAGCAGCAAAGCCAGGTCACCATCAGGCTGTGATTTAGTAGACTCCTTTAGCTCCCGTAGCGTAGGCCGCGCCGATGTTCGCTCTGGTTTTAGCTCTGCTTCGCCTCCAAAGACATCACGCTCTTACTTTTACTTCCAGGCTCCGATGATGCCAACAGGAAACACAAACTTTTGCTTTTTCGTCTTCTTGTGCTTTTTATTGACGATCGGCGAACTGAAAAAGCTAACTGCTAGCATAACAGCTAAAAGCAGGTAAGCAGTGGCGTTTGGTTTTAGTTAGCAGAGGGCTGCAGGTTAGAGTCAGACAGGAAACTGTCTCCTGAAATCACATTTAGTAAAAACGTTTTCTGAACTAATGTCTAGTCTTTTGGTTTTCAGCGTGTTTCATGTTAATAACTTTTATGGCTTTTTTTCGACAAAATAAAAAGTATTCTCCAAAAGTATTCATCATGTTGATCTAATTCTGCCGTTTGGTGTGAACGGCTTTATGTCACACTTCGTGAAGCGCCTTGAGACGACTCTTTGGTGATTTGGCGCTCTATAAATAAACTGAGCTGAATTATGTGGCAGCAGCTCATAGGACGGACGAGCGACAGCGACGGCTTTTGTTTCATTCTCCCAGACGCCGCTGACTGGGATCAGATCACACACTCATGCTAACACCGTTAGCAGCTTAGCTTCGTCACCCACCTTTGCCTTATTTACACTCTGCATGTGAAATCATGCAGGCAACGCTGACCACCAGACAGCAGCACTCACGTGAAGGTCACAAATGTCAGAGTACTATTTGCCTTTGTGACACGCCTCTCCCCGAGGACGGGCACATCCTGAAGGAACGCCGAAGCCGCCAACCAGGATAAAAAGACAAATCAATGCTCAGTATTCCAGCCTCTCTCTCCTCTGTTCTAGCCTGAAGTTTTTATGAATATTAATGTTTCACAGCTTCATCTTCAGCTTTTCATGCCTCATGAAGAGCCACAGATGTGATGTTAATGAACACCAGTGGCATTAAGCGGTCGTTTCAAACCGTCTTGAGTAAAACGGAGGTCACACAGAGTTCACACTGGCTGACATAACAAAACTACTGGCTGCTGTCCTCCGTTTACGACCCAGTTTGTGAGAAAAGCATCTCAGAGGCTCGTCTCTCGACACACATCCATCCGTGCTAATGAGAGACGACTGCAGAAGTGTCTGTCAGCTCTGATCCGAGACCAGAAGGGATGCCCCTTCACTTCCTGTAGATTAATGCAGTCACGTGTTTTCCTGCAGGGAGAGATTATTGGAATATTACCCAAAAACAGAGACGAGCTTCAGTGTGAGATTTTATAAGAACAGGGACTGTTATGGTGCGTGTTTTACATCGCTCTGAAACATAACGGACTATCTCTGTTCATAACCCTGTTGGACCCGAGTCGCTGCTGGATTGCTGCTTTTGTGTTTTTGGGCCTTTTTGTGGGATCCTCTCATCCCAGCAGAGGAGATCTGACATTCCCGAGGGAGTTGAAGGTTGAAGCAGGAAGAGGTGCGACGGGGTGTTTGCTGACTGTTGCTGGAGGCCCTCCACCATTAATGGGCTATTGACCCCATTGGTGTGGCAGCATGAAGAGGCTATTCATCATAGGCATGTCCACGTGTCACCATCCTTCCTCTGCGACCACCCAAGCAGATTAGGCATCGTGACAGCAGCACCCTCCGACTCAAGCTGCTTCCTTCCTTTCTTCCTCCTCTTCATCTCCTCTCTTCCCACCGTTTGCTTTCTAAACCCCATCCCAGTGTTCTCTTTGCTGCAGCTCAGAACCTGAACTCTGGGTGCACTCGTCTCTAATCCAGCAGCAGTCTTATCTCAGCACTGGAACAACAGCTACGGAACGAGCACAGCCCAGATCTGCAGCCTGCAGGAAAATCACTGGGCTCCCACTTGGCTGTGAGGCATTCTGCATCCAGCAGCAGCATCCAGGCAGCCTGTCACCGCCTCACATGAAGTCATTCTCTGTGCAGAAAAGCTGCCAGCGTCTTTGTGCCTGACTCGTCCAAATGGGATTTCTACTGCTGCAGCGTAACCCAAGTCTGCAGCAGATCATGTCCGTGCTTTCTGTCACCGAGTGAGGATGCCTTCCTTTGCTTATTCCCTGGGAAAACCGCGTTAGTCGTGTAGGGAAATGGGCATTTTTCCAAGCTGCTGTCCCGATCCGTCTCCTTTTAATCAGCTTTCACCTCCATCCTAAAGAGCTGTAATTGCAGGTATGCTTGTGTTGGGGATCGGTGGCAGCGGCCGTGCGGCTGTGCTAGTGTCACACAGCGAGTCAGAGTCCCTCCTTCTGCTGCCAGGCGCTGTTAGTAATCCTATTAATGATAAGAGGAAAGTCAGCATGTTAACGTTCCTGATCGGTTTTTCCCTTCGGATGTTTGTGCTGCTCGTTCCTGACGACCCGGGACGTAAGAGTTGGTCCAGAGCTGAACTGCTACACCGGTACCGGCTCGGTACTTTTACTCCTCCGGCTGGAACAGGAACATGGGGTCGTTTTAGCCTTTAGAAAAACAGCTGAGTGTTTTTAAAGTGCATGTTTTGAGTTCACCTCACAAGAGCCTGGATCCTGACAAGCCAGAGAGAGTTGATTCGAGCTCCTGGTGACTCCCGTCTCCATGTTTCTCTTCAACTTCCTGTCTTACTTCTGTTTCTTTTTCCTTTCTTCCTCGCCGTCTCTGAGACGCTCTGCCTCTGTCGGGTTGTCTGGCCGACTTCCTTCATCGCCCACTTGTCTTGTTTCTGCTCTCTTTAGGGTCCGTTTCTGTTCCGCTGAAGGAATGAATCCATGTTCATGTCTTCAGTTCCTCTTCCCTCTGGCCTTCTGGGAAAAGGAGGCATTTATCTTCACACACGTGAACAAAGCAGCCGTTACACGGTCTGTCGAGATTCTGATTCCAAACATGCTGCTTGTTTGTTTCCCCATTTGGATAAATGTCTGCTTTGTTTGATGAAGGTGCCTCCTGCCTCCCGGGAGCATCAAACTCTTTTATGTCTCTGTCAGGAACCCGCCTGCAGCAGACACAGAACATCATTTCTAAGAGAGAGTAAACCAGAAATAGCACACGGCCAGAAATACTCCTCTCCTGGCCAGACGTGAAGAGAACAGTTCTGACTCTTGGCTTGCAGATGTCCTATAAATGTAAATATAAGTATAAATACATGCATGTCTGACAGGCGGGTGGGGCCACCACAGGCCTGGTGAGTCAGACTCCTCCTCCTCATAGAGGAACAACCATGGCTGCTAGCAACAACAAGTGAGGATTTTTACCAGGCTGAGACCCAAACCTGAGTTCAGGACTGCAGTAAGATGTGACTTCGAGACGGAGAGCTTGTTTAGTTTTTGCTTATTGTGACTTTTCTCCAGCAGGTCTGTTGGGATCAGTCTGGGGCGAGCGAGTATGGCGTGGTATGAGGGCCAAAATTAAGACTACTGCCCAGCAGCAGGAGGATATATAAATTCTGAAGCAAACTACCGACCTGATTAAAGATAAGCTGGCGCCGATAACTGAGAGGCTGGCGCTGCTTACTGAGAAATAGCACCTTTACCAGCGTTACTACTAGATAAGCTAGGGACTAGCAGCCCTCGGCTGGTCATTGACTGGTTCACACACTCCCTCTGCTGTCTATTAGCATGGATAGGCTAGCGTTAGCCAGGATGGGCTGGTGTTAGCGTTGGAGAGGCTAGCCATTAGCGTGCCTAGGCTGGCCACTAGCTGGATTTCCTACCTCCTCGACGGACCATTAGCATGGATAGGCTGGCGTTAGCTTCGGAGAGGCTAGCCATTAGCGTGCCTAGGCTGGCCACTAGCTGACTAGTGACTCTCTGAGACATGCTAATGGCTAGCCTCTCCAACGCTAACACCAGTCCGTCCAGGCTAACGCTAGCCTATCCATGCTAATGGTCCATCAAGGGGGTAGGAAATCCAGCTAGTGGCCAGCCTAGGCACGCTAATGGCTAGCCTCTCCAACGCTAACACCAGCCCATCCAGGCTAACGCTAGCCTATCCATGCTAAAAGACAGCAGAGGGAGTGTGTGAACCAGTCAATGACCAGCCGAGGGCTGCTAGTCCCTAGCGTATCTAGTAGTAACGCTGGTAAAGGTGCTATTTCTCAGTAAGCAGCGCCAGCCTCTCAGTTACCGACGCCAGCTTATCATTAATTAGGTCGGTAGTTTGCTTCAGAATTCATATAGCCTCCTGCTGCTGGGCAGTAGTCTTAATTTTGGCCGCCATAAGCGAGAGCCTCTCTCTCTGAGCTCGATGACCGATGCGGGTCAAGGAGCGAGCAGCTCTGTGACTGACACTCCGTATCTGTAGACGGCGTCTGATGAAGCTAGAAGCGCTCTGCGTCGCCGTGTTGTAATGAAGGTTCACACCTAGGCTGTCGAAGGGTTTTCCTTGCCGTAAACATCTGGGAAGCTCAGCTGGATTATAGCTTCTCAGAGGGAAACTTGATGATGATGACTAATGAACTTGAACTTTATGTCATTTGAAAAAAAACACAAAGTGAATCCAGTTTCATCAATCCTACAATCACGTTATCTTTTTACGTATCTGACTGTGAACTATGTGGTTGGCGAGTCCTTGAAGTTGGCTTGTTTTCTGCACACGTTGTTTTCCAGGGATGTGAAGTGACGTAGTCCTTCACCGGAGGTGTTCCCGATCAGACCCACACCTTCCCGTCGTCTCCGAGGGCTGGAGCGGGTGGCAGTTAACCTGTGCTGCAAACACAAGCTCAGCGTCTCCCAATCAAAGCGGGGTTAGCTCGGCTGCTTTCTCAGACATGAAGTCAGTTTCCTGAGCAGCAGAAACAATCGAGTCAGGAGCGTCTGGATGAGGAGGATTCATCTAGCTGGACTGGATGCAGCTGCTAATGTTTCTGATTTTATCCAGAGCTCTGTCCGCTACTGTGGTACATCCTGAACACTCATGTTTATGTTCTATGTGATCCAGAGCTCTGTCCGCTACTGTGGTACATCCTGAACACTCATGTTTATGCTCTATGTGATCCAGAGCTCTGTCCGCTACTGTGGTACATCCTGAACACTCATGTTTATGTTCTATGTGATCCAGAGCTCTGTCCGCTACTGTGGTACATCCTGAACACTCATGTTTATGTTCTATGTGATCCAGAGCTCTGTCCGCTACTGTGGTACATCCTGAACACTCATGTTTATGCTCTATGTGATCCAGAGCTCTGTCCGCTACTGTGGTACATCCTGAACACTCATGTTTATGTTCTATGTGATCCAGAGCTCTGTCCGCTACTGTGGTACATCCTGAACACTCATGTTTATGTTCTATGTGATCCAGAGCTCTGTCCGCTACTGTGGTACATCCTGAACACTCATGTTTATGCTCTATGTGATCCAGAGCTCTGTCCGCTACTGTGGTACATCCTGAACACTCACGTTTATGTTCTATGTGATCCAGAGCTCTGTCCGCTACTGTGGTACATCCTGAACACTCACGTTTATGTTCTATGTGATCCAGAGCTCTGTCCGCTACTGTGGTACATCCTGAACACTCATGTTTATGTTCTATGTGATCCAGAGCTCTGTCCGCTACTGTGGTACATCCTGAACACTCATGTTTATGTTCTATGTGATCCAGAGCTCTGTCCGCTACTGTGGTACATCCTGAACACTCACGTTTATGTTCTATGTGATCCAGAGCTCTGTCCGCTACTGTGGTACATCCTGAACACTCATGTTTATGCTCTATGTGCTTTTTGGATCCTGAGCATGAAGACAAATGCTGGATTTCTTTAAAGGTTTTTCCATGGAAACCAACATTATGTCACATCTTCATTTGAGTCCAAGTGCTGGTTGGTTCTCAGCAGAAGGTTCTGCACCCCCACAGACGAGCCGGGTCACATGGTTCTGGTTAGCCTGAAACCTGTCGGGGTGGGGCGTCCTCTTTCTTTGTGGTCGGCGTTTATGATCTCCAGAACACGAGTGACAACAAGAGTGTACATCTGAACCCAAATGTGAGCTGCAGGCAGCTGCGAGGTTGGGACTAAAATGGGAATTCGGCATCTGGGAAGGAACGGAGAAACATCCGGGGAGGGGAGAGGGAGATGAAGGGAGGGTGTGGTGCTTGACCTCTGACCCTGTTCCAACATCGGTGGAAGTAAAGGACAGACGATAGACTGCAGCTGTGTTCTGACATCCAATCCCACGTTCCTGTAATGCTCCTGGACAGATGTGTCCCCGCCCACTTTACCCAACATTCCTTAAGGGTGGAATTCTGGACCAACCCTGAATACAAGACAGGGAAACCAGTCAGCAAGGACATGGCTGCAAACTGATGTTCTGGTTGGTTTGAATAGAGATGACCCGGTTCTGGTTCTGAGCGTGATTCTTCCACGCCTCTCTGATGCCAGCCCTGCAGATTCATCCCAAAGATCCTTTTTAATAATAATTCATTTATTATAATTTAATGATTTGGAGGGAAAACTCAGCTGCAGTGAATTCAAAGACTAGAATAAATGTCTGATTCATCCTTTTTGTGTTTTGTTGCCAAAGATATTTTTAAACGAACTACAGAACAGCCTGTGTTTGAAGAAAGAGGGTTTGTGACCTTCAGCACTCACAAGCTAACATGGATTTTCCACCTTAAAACCAAATTCTGTAAATGTAACATGTTGCATGCAGATGTCACCATTATAACCTTTTACAGCACCATCAGTTTAACCTTGCGTTATTATTTTAAAGAGCAAGTCACCCCCTACCAGAGTATCACTCCACTCCCACTTCCTGTTTGAAAAATGCAACAAATGCTGTTGCCTAGCAGACCGAGAGGGCGGAGCCACTAACAAATACACACACGCTCACACACACAGGCTCACAACGACATTGTGACATCATATGGTACCAGCTAACGTTCTAGGGTACCTCTTAGCCAATAGCGATGGCAGATTTAAATTCAAATGCAGAGCAGAGTTTTTACCTGACGACGGCACAACACTGACAGTTTTAGGCTGAAAATTTAAATTTTAACTAAGATGCACTAAAGTGCTTAACTGTTGACTACACGTGTCTGCAGCACGATTAGACACGCATCTATATAGTTTATCAGGAAAACAAGTTGATTTGGGGGTGACTTGCTCTTTAATCAAATAAAATAGTGATTCATGCAGGAGTCATTTTTATTCCCTCCACCAGACTTCTACCCTGATTTGTTTCCCTGCAGAGGAGCAACCGCCTAATCATGCCACAATCTGATGATATAACGTCTTAACTGCACAGATGAAAGGCTGCAGGTTACACTGGGATGTGGGACCTGGGAGCCTCACCTCCACCCACCCTCCACCAGAAGCAGCAGGTAGCTCCAATAGGCTCAACGCATTGCTCATTGTTCTGCAAGAGCTCCCCTGAGTTAAGAGGCAGTTCTGCAGCAGCGTGGCGTAATATTTCATTCTCTTCACATTGCTTTGCTCAGTAACGATGCTGGTGCTAACGGCTTCATATGGCCCTGGAGGAATGGTGCAGACAGCTCGCAACTTCATGTAAGTGGAGGTAGAGAGGAGAAGGGGGGAGGGGAGGAGGACGGGGGAGCAGGTGGAGGAGAGCTCCCAAGGGCACGCTGCTTCATCAGCAGTCAGGTCTTTCTCACCTGCTTACAGGAAGGAGGTGGGGTGGGGGTGCATCTTAGTTTGGGTCCAGTGATGTAAAACGGATTCATGAAATAAGAGATGGAGAAAGTTCTTTCATCCTTCCGAGTGCTGCTTTAGAGTGAAGGCACCTTCTCCACCACCTTTAAGGTGTTGGAGATAAGCCTGGCTCCTGCGTGGGCGTAGATATCTCAGAGCTACAGCGGCCAGAAGCTCTCTTCCCGAGACGTCCTTCTTTTTATGTTTACGGTCAAAAATAAATGTGGACACTTTGAAAGTGGCAGCTCGGATAAGCGTCCAGTCACGCTTTGCTGTTTCATCTTCTTGAAGCTGCACCGTAGTTTAAAACGTGGGGCTCCTTCTGTGCCGAGTGAAGATCAACCATGAGGCGTACGTTAGTTTGAGCTCCGCCCCCATGACGGATAAAGATCTGTCCACGCCGAAGAGTATTCCCGTGTTTCCGCTCTGGACTTCCTGTTGGGTCTTCCTTTGCTCTTCATCTTTGGAGAATGGACCGAAGGGGCAGCAGGGCTCTAAGTTGTAAAAAGTGATGTCTGGTTAATCCCTGTTTGACCCAAAATCATGAAAACATTATTTGTTTATATGTATAATTATATTATTTACTTATGCTTAATAAGTTATGATTTATTATGTGTCACCCCAGATCTGATGGGGGCCCGTCTGTGTGTCTTTGCTCTTTATTTCAGCTGTAGGGTTTGGTAAATTGAGTACTATATATATATATATATATATATAATTATAATAATAATAATTATTATTATTACCTTAACTTATGACCAATAAGCTATGATACTCTATCTAAATAAAGAATATCAACCCTGCCTGGTCTTTGTGTGTTTATCAGAAGATTCTAGGATTCTTGCTTTATTAGGAGATTGTACACACTTAGTTTTGATTCAGGAAAGAGTCAGGTTTATAAAAGTAGGAATTTATTCTACCAACAACTAAAACATGACAAGTTAACTAACATTTACTGTGATGGATGGAACTAGATGTGATGTATGAACGGTTATTATAAAACACATCAGACGCTATCTGTCATGTCTACAAACCCACTCGAAGACCCTCGTGATAGATCCGTAATGTCGAAGTCCTCGGACTTCCAGGCACCGAGGTCCGTAGAAGAACTGCGGCACTACTAGACCGGTCTTAGAGTTGTCTCCAGGTCACAACAGAGGATGGAACTGCGCGTCTGGGACTCTAAAGGAGTCTGATCAACATCAGCTTGTTCTGCAGGAACTGTTGCTTATCAGCTTCGCAGGTGCAAAACAGTTTTGACGACGTGTCAAAATCTTTGATGGTTAAAGAGGTTTTTGCTTCAGATGGCCGGTCTGAAGCGTTCTCTAGAACTGAGAGATCACCCAGAGTGATCCAGTTTTAAGGATCTCATGTTATGATTTGCGTAGCCAACCAAAGGTTGACAGGTTTGAGAAATGTTGCAGAGAAACTCAGAAACACGCCTTCTTTGATGCGAAGGCTCTGACTGGGGTAAAAGACTATCTATGTGTCAGAGTTTAAATTACATGCCAAGGTGTGGAGGGCATCTGTTTTGGTGGCCTGAGGATCAGGTCTCTGCTTTTAGCAGATGATGTGGTCCTGTTGGCTTCATCAGAACGTGATCTTCAGCTTTCGCTGGAGCGGTTCACAGCCGAGTGTGAAGCAGCTGGGATGAGAATCAGCTCCTCTAAATCTGAGACCATGGTCTTGAGTCGGAAAAGGGTAGAATGCCTTCTCCGGGTCAGGGATGAGGTCCTGCCCCAAGTGGAGGAGTTTAATGGGCCATTCCCATCTGTACCGGGTCGGCCCGGGCCGGGTAGCCCCAGTCGGCCCCAGCCTGGCCCGGTTGATTCCACACATCCTTGTCTTAAGCCCATGTGGGCTGATTCTACCCACCAATCAGAGGCTTGCTCTAATGGAAGGTGTGAATGGGCTGATTCTACCCACCAATCAGAGGCTTGCTCTAATGGAAGGTGTGAATGGGCTGATTCTACCCACCAATCAGAGGCTTGCTCTAATGGAAGGTGTGAATTTGCTGTCAGCAGTGGGCGTGTTGGCCCTGGTCGGCCTGAAGCAGTACCCCTCGGGAAGAGGGCCGAGAATGAGCCTTGGTTGGCCCGGGAAAATTCCAGGCCACCCAGATATGTAAACAACCTACGCTACCCGGCCCGGGCCGACCCGGTACAGGTGGGAATGGGGCTTAAGTATCTCGGGGTCTTGTTCATGAGTGAGGGAAAGCTGGAGCGTGAGATCGATAGGTGGATTGGTGCTGCGTCTGCAGTGATGCGGGCGTTGTACCGGTCTGTCGTGGTGAAGAGAGAGCTGAGTCAGAAGGTGAAGCTCTCGATTTACCGGTCGATCTACGTTCCTACCCTCACCTCTGGTCATGAGCTTTGGGTAGCGACCGAAAGAACGAGATCACGGATACAAGCGGCCGAAATAAGTTTTCTCCGAAGAGTGGCTGGGCTCTCCCTTAGAGATAGGGTGAGACATCCGGGAGGGGCTCAGAGTAGACCCGCTGCTCCTCCACACCGAGAGGAGCCAGTTGAGGTGGCTCAGGCGTCTGGTCAGGATGCCTCCTGGACACCTCCCTGGTGAGGTTTTCCGGGCACGTCCAACCGGGAGGAGACCTAAAGGTAGACCCAGGACACGGTGGAGGGACTATGTCTCTCACCTGGCCAGGGAACGCCTTGGGATTCCCCCGGAGGAGCTGGCCCAAGTGGCTGGGGAGAGGGAAGTCTGGGCCTCTCGCCTTAGGCTGCTGCCCCCATGACCCGACTCCGGATAACTGGAAGAAAATGGATGGATGGAGTTTATCTTAACCTTACTTTGTTCTTGTGCGAGTGCAAATGGTGATGACCTCGTCATATTAACATGCAGAAACATATTTCTATCACTGTAATCATAACATTCATTTCACACTTCAATCATTGAGCAGATTAATGAAACATTTCATTATATTATAATTATTATAAGTAGCAATAAACAAACGTTTATTTAATGATTATCTAGCTTATAAGTTGTAGAAGTTCATATCTGATTTAGGAAATCATTCTTCGACGTAGCAACTGATCCCAGCTGCCAGTTTTCCTCATATGGAGGCATGAAGACCTGAAAGATTGGACCTTGAGGAGAGAATGTTATGTTGACATGTTGTTATCTGTGTTCAGCTGCAGAGACTCTGAGCTCCAGCTGATGGCATGAAGGCAGGCCAATTTAAAGGGAACACATGCAGTCTTGTGTCTCCTTTTTGACCAGATGTTGACCAGATGTTGACCGGATGTTGAATGGTCAAACAGTACCTAAAACTGATCATTGCTGGATGCTACACAGCTCCTCACACGTCCTCCGAGCCATGCCAGCACCACTCTGCGTTTCCAGAGTGTTGCTGGTGGGCTGCATGAACATCTCAGGAGCTTTCATTCCCTTCATTAATGGTCACCTTGGGGTGTTTTTCTCATCGCAGAGATCAGGTCAGGTGGTCGGGGCTCAAAGGAAGGATCTCTGCGGCAGCTCCCCCTCTACGACACGCCGTACGAGCCGACGGAGAACGGAGGCGAGTCCGACCCCGAGCGCCTACGCTGTCCCAGAGAGAGTCGACTGCCCCAGGATGACGAGCGACCCCCGGAGGAGTACGACCAGCCCTGGGAATGGAAGAAGGAGAGGATTTCCAAAGCCTTTGCAGGTACGACCAGTTCCTCCTACAGCAGCTAGGGCGGATCAGACATAAATATGCTGTTAGGATTCAGCAGATTATTACAACAGAATAGTTTTGTTCCTTTGATCTTTGAAGAAAACCTGCAAACGCTCTGATTGTGTTTAAATCTCCAACGGCTTTTTCAGACATGTGGACTTTTTAACACAACTAAACCAAAACCTGCTCCATCTCTGCTTTTCTAACCAAGTCTGTGTTTTCCAGCTTTAACGAAAGTTCTGCTGGGTTTCTGACTCTGACGGTTCTGCAGCTGCATCCTTCTAATGCACCCCTCCGTTGCTTCCCAGGCTGCTGTTCTGATCCAACTCCTGCCTGGCTAAGTCAGTAGCAAGCTGCTCGTGGGTGGGGGGTTGTGCAGGTGCATGCAGGGGCGGGCAGCGTCTGTTACCTGAGAGCTTAAGCATGGCTAACACAGCCATAACATCAAACAGGGCTGTTCCCTCAAACACTCTGGCTCTGGAGCAGACAGTAGAAGTAGCCGTGACTCTACCTTTTTAGCCCCGTTTCTCTTATAAGCCTATTTTTTCTTTTTATCCTTGAACAGCTCTGCTTTGTTATGACTGCATTAGCTACGAGGGCTCTGTAACTGGATCGGGTCCCGACAGAGGAAAGGACTCCGCTTCTAAACCCCTGACAGGTACCGATGGAGGCGGGGCTGGGGAGGGTCTTTCTCTCTGTTTCCATCCCTTCTTACTCAGCTGACACCGACGCGGTGGACGCCCACTGCCACAGCCGACATGACGCCGCCTTACTTTAATTACCTCCAGGGTTTAGTTGGACATCTAACCCGTGGTCACCTGCTGCAAAGGCTTTCAGATTTCTCCTAACTGACACGACGTCATCAACGTGCTGTGAGACTAAAACACACTTGTAATTAGCCTCTTAGAGTTCCTCTTCACACGTCTGTAACCCTCCAAACTTTAACTGTTGTTTTACAAACAGGTTTTCTGTCAGTGGGTGTGTAAAAAACGCCTCTAGCCCTACGATGGACAGAGGCGCGATTATTAAAACCATCTGTGTGATCCGCTGTGGGAGTTGGGAGATGTGAGCAGCAGCACTCTGGTCAGACTGTTTCTGAGCACCAGAAAAATAAAAGATTTGGGTGTTTCACCTTTCTCAGTGACCTAGTGGTAGAGTGTCCGCCCTGAGACTGGGAGATCAGGGTTCGATTCCTGGTCGGGTCATACCAAAGACTTTGAAAAATGGGACCCAATGCCTCCCTGCTTGACACTCAGCATTAAGGGGTTGGATTGGGGGGTTAAACCACCAAATAGTTCCCGAGCGCGGCTGTGTCTGCAGCTCACCGCTCCCCC
The DNA here is from genome assembly GCF_043380555.1 of Nothobranchius furzeri. Lineage (NCBI taxonomy): Eukaryota > Metazoa > Chordata > Actinopteri > Cyprinodontiformes > Nothobranchiidae > Nothobranchius > Nothobranchius furzeri. Next base: position 74,558,944 of record NC_091749.1, read on the forward strand.
AGGGGATGGGTCAAATGCGGAGAACAAATTTCGCACACACACCTGTGTGTGTGACAACTAATGGGACTTTAACTTTAACGTTGAAGCATTTTTCCAAATGGCTAACTCAATTTCTTTAAGTTTAGAAACAGGGTATCTGCGGGTCTTTAAAAAGTCTTAAATTAGCTTTTCCAAATTTAAAGCCTTAAAAATCCTTAAAAATGACAAATAATCCTTAAATCCAGTTTCCAAAGGTCTTAAATTACCAAAGACCCAGTAAACAAGATTCTTTTATTTCTATAGCATTTTTGTGAATTTCTAGTTAGTGTTCAGCATTTTTTGTGTATGATGTTGCCGTAAGCGGAACCGTACACATTCAGTTGGTTGTGTAAGGGGGATATTTTTAGATGAGCACATTAGCTGGTTAAGCTAGTGGGAGCTTGCGCCATGGGGAAGTGTAAGTTTAATAGTAACTGGATGGCTAATCCCACGTTCGTGACGTGGTTGGCACCGGTTCCAGGCAATAGCTGGAAATTCGTCTTCGTCTTCCTCCGCTTATCCGGGTCCGGGTCGCGGGGGCAGCATCCCAACTAGGGAGCTCCAGGCCGTCCTCTCCCCGGCCTTGTCCACCAGCTCCTCCGGCAGGACCCCAAGGCGTTCCCGGACCAGATTGGAGATGTAACCTCTCCAACGTGTCCTGGGTCGACCCGGGGGCCTTCTGCCGGCAGGACATGCCCGAAACACCTCCCCGGGGAGGCGTCCAGGAGGCATCCTGACCAGATGCCCAAACCACCTCAACTGGCTCCTTTCGATCCGGAGGAGCAGCGGTTCTACTCCGAGTCCCTCCCGAATGTCCGAGCTCCTCACCCTATCTCTAAGGCTGAGCCCGGCCACCCTACGGAGGAAACTCATTTCGGCCGCTTGTATCCGCGATCTCGTTCTTTCGGTCATTACCCAAAGCTCATGACCATAGGTGGGGATTGGGACGTAGATTGACCGGTAAATCGATAGCCTGGCTTTCTGGCTCAGCTCCCTCTTCCCCACGACAGATCGGCTCAGCGTCCGCATCACTGCAGACGCCGAACCAATCCGCCTGTCGAGCTCCCGATCCCTCCTACCTTCACTCGTGAACAAGACCCCGAGATACTTAAACTCCTCCACTTGAGGTAGGACCTCTCCCCCGACCCGGAGGTGGCAAGCCACCCTTTTCCGGTCGAGAACCATGGTCTCAGATTTGGAGGTGCTGATCCTCATCCCAGCCGCTTCACACTCGGCCGCGAACCTACCCAGCAAGAGCTGAAGGTCAGAGCTGGATGAAGCTAGGAGGACCACATCATCCGCAAAAAGCAGAGACGAGATTCTCCTGCCACCAAACTCGACACACTCCACACCACGGCTGCGTCTAGAAATTCTGTCCATAAAAGTGATGAACAGAACCGGTGACAAAGGGCAGCCCTGGCGGAGTCCAACCCTCACTGGGAACAGGTCCGACTTACTACCGGCTATGCGGACCAAACTCACGCTCCTCTGGTAAAGGGACTGAATGGCCCTTAACAGAAAGCCACCCACCCCATACTCCTGGAGCGTCCCCCACAGGGTGCCCCTGGGGACACGGACATAAGCCTTCTCCAAATCCACAAAGCACGTGTGGATTGGTTGGGCAAACTCCCATGCCCCCTCCATCACCCTTGCAAGGGTATAGAGCTGGTCCACAGTTCCACGGCCAGGACGAAAACCACATTGCTCCTCCTCTATCTGAGATTCAACTATCGATCGGACCCTCCTCTCCAGTACCTTGGAGTAGACCTTTCCAGGGAGGCTGAGGAGTGTGATCCCCCTATAGTTGGAACACACCCTCAGGTCACCCTTCTTAAAGATGGGGACCACCACCCCGGTCTGCCACTCCCTAGGAACTGCCCCCGATGACCACGCAATGTTGTAGAGACGTGTCAACCATGACAGCCCTACAACATCCATAGCCTTGAGATACCCAGGACGAACCTCATCCGCCCCCGGGGCTCCGCCGCTGTGTAGTTGTTTGACTACCTCAGCAACTTCTGCCCCCGAGATCGGACAGTCCATCGCCAGGCCTCCCAGCTCTGGTTCCTCCTCGGAATGCGCATTGGTGTGATTGAGGAGCTCCTCAAAGTATTCCTTCCACCGTCCAACTATAGCCTCAGTTGACGTCAGCAGCTCCCCATCCCCACTGTAAACAGTGTGAGCGAGTTGCTGCCTTCCTCTCCTGAGGCGCCGGACAGTTTGCCAGAACCTCTTTGGAGCCGATCGATAGTCTTTCTCCATGGCCTCACCAAACTCCTCCCATGCCCGAGATTTTGCCTAGGCAACTGCCACTGCTGCACCCCGCTTGGCTATCCGGTACCTGTCTGCTGCCTCCGGAGACCCACAGACCAGCCACGCCCTGTAGGCCTCCTTCTTCAGCCTGACGGCTCCCCGAACCTCTGGTGTCCACCAGCGGGTACGGCGGTTGTCACCACGACTGGCACCGGCCACCTTACGACCACAGCTAGCAACAGCCGCCTCGACAATCGCAGAGTGGAACAAGGCCCACTCGGACTCAATGTCCCCCACTGCTCTCGGGACGTGGTCAAAGCTCTGCCGGAGGTGGGAGTTGAAGACCGTCTTGACAGGTTCTTCTGCCAGGCGTTCCCAGCAGACCCTCACTATGCATTTGGGTCAGCCAGGTCTACGCGGCATGTTCCCTTGCCATCTGATCCAACTCACCACCAGGTGGTGATAAGTTGACAGCTCCGCCCCTCTCTTCACTCGGGTGTCCAAAACATACGGCCGCAGGTCAGATGATACGACTACAAAATCTATCATCGACCTGTGACCTAGGCTGCCCTGGTACCAAGTGTACCGGTGGGCATCCTTATGTACGAACATGGTGTTCGTTATGGCCAAACTGCGGCTTGCACAGAAGTCCAATAACAAAACACCACTCGGGTTCAGATTAGGTGGGCCGTTCCTCCCAATCACACCCCTCCAGGTCAAGCTGTCATTGCCCACGTGAGCATTGAAGTCCCTCAGCAGGACAATGGAGTCCCCTGATGGAGCACCATCTAGCACTCGTCCCAGGGACTCCAAAAAGGGTGGGTACTCTGAACTGATATTTGGCCCATAAGCACAAACAACTGTCAGGACCCGTTCCCCGACCCGAAGGCGCAAGGAAGCTACCCTCTTGTCCCCCGGGGTAAACCCCAACACACAGGCAGAGAGTCTCGGGGCTAACAAAAAGCCAACCCCAGCCCTCCGCCTCTCACCCGGAGCAACTCCAGCAAAGTAGAGTGTCCAACCCCTCTCCAGGTCTCGGGTTCCAGAGCCAATGCAATGTGTCGAGGTGAGTCCGACTATATCTAGCCGGTACCGCTCAACCTCTGCCACAAGCTCCGGCTCCTTCCCCGCCAGCGAGGTGACGTTCCATGTCCCAAAAACTAGTTTTCTTGTCCGGGGATTGGACCGCCAAGGCTCCCGCCTTGGTCTGCCACCCGATTCACATTGCACCGGACCCTTCATGTTCCTCCTGCGGGTGGTGGGTCCACAGTTGGACGAGCCCATGTATCCGGTTCGGGCTGGGCCCGGCCGGGCCCCATGGGCGAAAGCCCGGCCACCAGGCGCTCGCTCACGGGCCCCAACCCCAGGCCTGGCTCCAGGGTGGGACCCCGGTAACCCTCCGGGCCGGGTACTCCGACTCTTCGTTTTAACCGCCATGAAAGATCCTTCGAACCGTTCTTTGTCTCGCCCTTCACCTAAGACCAATTTGTCATGGGAGACCCTACCAGGGGCACTAAGTGCCCCAGACAACATAGCTCCTAGGATCATTAGGGCACTCAAACTCCTCCACCACGATAAGGTGACGATTCAAGGAGGAGCTGGAAATTATAGCTTAAATTTAATTTAAAAAAATAGCTTAAATTTGGTCAAAGTGGCCTTAAAAAGGTCTTAAAAGTCTTAAATGTGGCTCCCTTAAACCTGCAGACACCCTGTAGAAAGTAATTTATAAATTCTGAAATAGAAAACATCCCAACAAATGTTTCAGGATGTAAACAAAATCACTTCATTACTGATTCTGGAGTTTTTTTTATAACCGTGTTTTAGGAGGAGACAAAAATAATCTCCACGTTCTGATTTTTAATAATGTGGATTAAGTTTTGATTATATATCCTGTAAATGAGACTCTATAACAGTAAAAGCTGTCAACAATGACATCAAAGTGACTAAATGACTCACCTAGAGACTTTTTTACTGTAGCTGAGTTAAATAAAGCATTTTGAGAACATTTATAGCCTTTCGCTCCATCATTTAAAAAGCTAAATAAGGACTTTAATCCCTGCTGCTGGGTGTGATCCAAGATGGATTCCTTTCTTGACTAATTGGGACCTTCATTATCTTCTTTTAAATATAAACAACTATGATGTCATTCATAAGACTAATAAAGTTTCCTGTTTCCTTCCAGGTGAGTTACCTGTAATGAGACTCTGGAAAACCTCAGAAGTAAACTTTATAATCTGGATGATTAATCCCGCTGAGATGAATAAGCGAAGCTCTGTTTACATCAGACCCTTATGGGATGTTAGATGGTTGTGAGCTCATGAATCTCATTAGTGGATGAAGACGAGAGGCTTTAGGGAGTCCGAGCTGCACATCTGAGTGATACGAGACCTCGTTCTGCACCAGCAGGACCATGCCACTGGTCTCGGTTGCTCTTCTGTAGAAGATGAGGTCGTTCATGCTCTGACCTTTGCTCCCTCCTGTTTCCCACCTAGCAACTTTTAGAAGTGTTGACCATCCTGATCCTCTCACCTCCTCTCTTGATGCTGATTCATTTCATTTGCCTTGAATGTCAGAATGTTGGCTTCACATGAAAGCAGGAGTCTTTAGGTTTTCTTTCAAAGGAGGAAAGCTGATGTGATTTATTGCTCGTATTCATGCTGAGGTGTTTCAGCCAGACTCGTTTAGTTTCTTCTCTGTGTGAGAGATGGAACGAGAACTGAGGGAGATGTCTCTACAAGCCTCGTCAACACCGACCTTTGCAGGTGTCAGCCTTGGATTCAGACATCAAGGGCTTTAAGGCGACTTTGAGGCGCTTGAACCTACGTCTGATCTTTGCAGCCTGCTCAGCTGCTGAGTAAAGAGCTGCTCGCTGCTTCAGGACCGGAGTCTGACTGTGAGAGCCAGTCGTCTGTCGCTTCAAGTAAAGATTTTTATCATCGGGTTTGTCGAAGCCTGCAGGGCGCGGTCCTGATCAGCAGTTTTATAATCCAGTCCGTTTTTTTAACTTAATGTGGTCTAAAATTTAGATAATGACTAATCTGGTTTGTAGTGTATGAAATAATCATGAAAACAGCAAATCAGGGCAGAAAACAAGAAGACTGGCATGAACCAGCTGTTTCAGAATCTGAAAGATAAAGTCACGTCTTAATTCCCTTTAACGTCTGGAACAGACACATGGTCTACTAGCAGAGATGTCCTCTGCTGTGGGGTGGAGTTGCTAATGCTAATGGTTAGCTTCTACTAGCAGATATGTTCTCTGTTGTGGGGTGCAGTTGCTTATGCTAATGGTTAGCAGCTACTAGCCCAGACATTCTCTGCTGTGGGGTGGAGTTACTAAAGGTTGGTTTATGCTTGACGCGTCCGTGAGGTCCGCACGGCTCCGCGCAGAAAAGTTGCGTCATTTTAACAACCACACCCCTCCACCGCGCCTCCGCACGGCCCAGAATTTCCGCGACGCGCACCTCGGAAAATTTCTAACCACGTGGACGGACAGACGCGGAAAAACATGGCGAACCGGCAAGAACTAGTATGGCAGAGGTTGGTAAATACAGACATTTGTATGATTCAGCTCTCAGAGATCACCGTGATCAACATGTTGTTAATAATTCTTGGAGAGAAATAGCTCGCACTGTCGGAAAAGACGAGGACGCTGTTAAAAATGCTGGAATGCCATGTTGTAAACAGTAACTTCTACTTCTACTATGGTGTAGTGTTGGATGCATGCCGTAGAGCTCCATGCTGCCCCCTACAGTTTGGGAGAATATTGGCTCACCACAGAGACGAGCCGCATGAACCATAAACGCTGCGAGATGTGAAGCGCGTTCCATCCGCGAGCCGCATCACGGCGCGGAAAGTGAATGCGTCAAGCATAAACAAGCTTTATGCTAACTTTAGCTTATACTAGTCGAGACGTTCTCTGCTGTTTCCCGGACGCTAAACTAACTACAGCCTTCCCAGTGAGTCCAGATGGGTGAGTCCGTGAATGTTAGTGACAGGGTGACGTAGATCTATCAGGCTTGTCTAATCCTAGAGTTTCACCATCTGTTTTCTATCAGAAGCTACTGCAGGAGATAGGTGTAGGAGACTATTTTCATGTTCAGCCTGCATGAGACACACAGAGTGACCCGTTAGAATCAGAAATAATCTTAAGAATTATGTTTCGGTGTTCAACACATTTAAGTAAAAAACTAATAGTAATTTCTATTTTTCCCACTAGTTCTAGCTTGTTTCTTTAGTGCTTTTTTAAAATAGGGTAACTAAAAATGAAAGATTAATATTTTTAGAGTCAAAATACATATTGACTTCACATTTCTGTCAAGATGAACATTGAATCTATTTTCATGTTTTATTTTCCGTTTGCACGACGTCTGTGCGTCATTCCAGGGGATGTTTAGTGGCTGAAGTTGATTCGTTCGTATTTCCATCCTCTACCTCTACCAGTGTAGAGTTTCCTGTTCAACCTCATCAACGCCTGACTCAAGCCTGCTTTTAACCAGACCAACTTTTATGTTCTTTTAGTTTCTGAATGTAAAATCTTCCTCAGCTTTGTAGCACCACTTTTCACCTTCTGTATGTCATCAGCCCTGCCCTGCACACTCACAGCTACTCCAACACTTTTGGAGGAACAAAAGTGTCTCCAAGCAACTTGTTGGTGGTTAATGAGAAAAGATGTGTTTTATGCATGTGGGTGTTTAGAAAAATAAGGACTGAATGAATAAATCCCAGGCCCTTGCGTCGCCCTCCCTCCATGGCCCCACACAGTAACGCACGCCGTATAATAAACTATTTGTCTTCATTAACAGAAGGCGGCGGCGTGAAGCATTACTCTGCAGTCTCTTTTCTCTCCCGTTGCTGTTCCCATCACTTCCCTCTCCTCACCACTTGGTCTGCCGTTTTTACTCTGTGTCGGACCGTCTCCTGACAGGTATGCAGAGGAATTTAAATTGTCTGCCTTGTTAGGGTGTTGGGATGCAGTGCACCTGCAGTGTGGTTAATCACTCATCCACCACCTCCCTCTGGAAGCGCGAGCACTTATCACAGCCTCCATCCTGGCTGCTCAGGAGATGATGGATGAGTTTGGAGGTGAGGTCTGAGGAAAGAACATCAGAGTTAAAGGTGGCAGGATTACATCTGTTAAGGTTGTTTACGTATTCTCTGTCCCACTGTTGGGAATTCGAGCCCCGTCACAACAGGAAAGCAGCTCACAGCCATTGTTGCTTAACCTTCCTGCCTTTTGTTACCTGCTGGAAACTCCTTTCACTCGCCTCCTGGTCAGCAGGGTCTCTCACATTTAACACCAGGAGATCAGACGCAGCACCGTCACTTTCTTCTCCAGTTCTTGGAGAACTTCATGGTTCTTTAATGAATCTTCATGGGCTTAAAAATCCTGAAATGTGAGCTTCATCCTTAATGTTCAAAGTAAATGATTGATTGGGTTACAGGCCTGCGCCGGTGGCCTTCTCCGGGGTGAAATCCAGCTGTTGGGAGGGTGCTACTGCTCTCCTCTCCCCTTGCAGGTCCAGTTCCCTCCAGGATTGTGGTTGTTTGTCCCAGTTTAGCTCGCTCGTCCTCCCAGCCTGAGCTGCAACCTTCTGCTGATAACCTCGATGACAGCCCTCTTTCATGAGCCTCAGATGTGTCCTGCTGTCGTCCGCAGAGCGCTGCCTCTGTCCTTATCTACTCTCACACACACGGCCACTCACAACAGCACTGTACCCTCACTCACCGAGCTCCGGAGCAGCATGGAAGGCCTCGCCATTTCCTGACCGCTGTCCTTTAAATACGCCGTCTTCCAAAACAAATCCATGCTTTGAAATTGAGCCGGACCGTATAATGTGATGGATGCAGTGTGCAGGGATTAATGAGGTGGCATTTGGGTTCCCCTGGAGCATTTCGCCGTTGTTATCTGTAATAATTTGAGTGCAGATGTGTTTTCAGGAGATCCTGGTTTTGTTCTGCTGCTCCTCTGCTCATAAAATGCATCATAAACATTACAATCTCCCAGCTCGTTGTGAATATGCATGCAATTAGCCAACCAAATTAAGCAGAACTAAATTAAATACCAGTGGTGAAAACAAGCAAAGCTGATGATTTATGGTGCGGTGTTATTATTACTGATGAAAATCTGCCCGGTAAACAAGTGTTGGTCCTAAAATCTGATCTAAGTCCACAAAACGTAAAATCTCCTTTGTTTTTGTTTATTTTGGGCAAAATGAGTTTTAAAGGTTTTTAAAGTGATAATAAAAAAAATAAAAAGCAAATATTAAATAAATATTTTTATTTTAATATCCCCACATAGTCTTTTAAAATAATTAATACACTTACAGTAATTATATCGATTAACCAGGATGTGAGAAGGTCCACACACACACACACACACACACACACACACACACACACACACACACACACACACACACACACACACACACACACGTTTAAATCCCCGTTGTTTTTGTTTCCGTCAGCGTGAGCGACAGGTGCCTGGTCGATTGTGTTCCCGTGTCAACAGAAGGGGCTGTGTACTAATATGGATCGGAGATTATGCAGATGGGAAGTGGCGTTTTGATCACATCGTGATAGGATTAGGTAATAGAGCGCTGGATGGTCCAATGAGCTTTTTGTCTCGGTACAGAAAGTCATTTAGACTTCTGGTTCATGAGTTTAGCTGCAAAACGGGACAAAAAACTAAGAACACGCGTTAAAACCCCTTTATAAATTTTTCATCAGAACCTCCATTAGCATCCTCGGGCTAATTGCTTCAGATTTTTGATTGACATCACGTATTCTCTGGTGAAGGGCTACTACACCAAAAGGCTGCAGCTGGTAGGAGACATTTCTGTCAAGTGACTGCCAAGAGACATGAAACGCCTGTATTTATTTATTTAAGTATAGTGAAATAATAAAATTTCAGCTGTAAATGTTAGATTCAGTAATGCAAACGCGAGTTCTGCTCCTCACCATCTCCTTGTCCGCTCAGTGATGCTGCAGAGTGCAGCAGCCTTCCAAACAATTACACGCTAATCTGCAATGTGAAATGAGTGTTGGGTGTCTAATCTCACACGAAGAGAGTCCCTCACTCCACCACAAAGAGGACGTCGTGTTAATCTTTCAGAGTTTTGACCTCCATTGCACCAACAACACACCCCTCAGCCATCAGGACAGGCAGCAAGCAGCTCTTCCCCTCAGCCACCCTTTCCTAGATTAGCCCCCCGATGCCCTCGGCCCAGCTTTTTAATTGCTTGTTGGATTGAATATTCCCAGTTTCACCTTCCCTTCGTCTAGCGTACAGATATTGCTTCTCATTACAATGTCCTGGATGAGCACTGTGCTACATCCATAACGGCATGTTCATACTGCGACTAAAACGAGCCTGAACACCATCACCGTGGTGCAGTAACGCTCGTGGAGTCAGTAGATAGCTGCAAAAGCTCTCCGTTCTTCTTGGGTGTGTGGAAGTTGTAAGGGTTTAATTTACATCTGTTTAATGAGCCATAAGACATGAGATTCCATAGTAAATATGAAATCAATCTTATGGATCTTTGGGTACTTTTAACCAGAAGATTGGAACTTTTTATTGCAGGGATTATGTAGCACTTCGTATTAACTGAGAGACAAGAGAAGAGAGAGTCACCTTTAAAACGTTTAAGAAGATTTATTTCTAAACAATTTTAAACAAGACTAACTCTAAACTCTGAGTGATGAATGGATCTGGTGTGAATGAGACGTGAGATGAATGGTGTATGTGTGAGTGATGTCATCAGAACTCTCGTATCCGGAGAAGCAAGTCTGAATGATGTTGTGATGTTTTGCTCTTAAGCTATGATCGGAGTTTCATAAACACATGAGACGCCATGTTGTCGCTCCACACAAACCCTTCAGGATGAGACCTCCGTACAGATCCAGAATGCCAGGTCCTCGGACCCCCCTTTCGGTACCGGAGCTGATGAAACGGCGTCAGCAGTACGACAGACTAGTCTTTGGATTGTCTCCAGGTAAAAAGCGACAGTTGGTTGACAGAGTCAGATGGACCCGGAGGGTCAGTGAGTTCAGCTTTTATTCTGAAAGGAACCGTTGCTTGGTTGGTAAAGTGCAACAGATTTTATCCAGCTTGTTGGTTCTTTGCTTAAAAAGGAAGTCCGGGTGGCCGGTCCGATACTTCTCTTAGCATGCGGTGAATGATGGCGTGGGACCGGTTTTATTAATCTGGATGTTTTGATTTCTGGTCGAATCAAAGTTGGCAGATTTATAAACATCACAGAGACTATGCCACACTTCAGAAAGGAAGGTTCTGATTGGATGAGTAAAAGCAATGTGTCATGTGTTTACATTACATGTCGTCAGGGTGTCTAGTGCAGCTAGAGTAAAGTCATATTACTCATTAAAACTTACTAATCATAACATTGTCATTTCACAGATTGGTCAACATTATCTTATTGACTAACACTTTGTTTGATTAGCTTTATTAAAAATAGAAAGAGTTTGTCTTCATTCTTCTCTTGGGCTGGAAAGGAAGCAGTTTAGAAGCAGATGCCTGACCTTGAACAATATCTCATGCAGACGAGTTCCTGCTGAGGAGAGGCGGGAAGGACTTTTAGGTGGATTACGAAGTCCTGCAGGAGGAAACGGCGTGTTACCTGAACCAATAAAACTGACTAAAACTGAAATAACAGGCTTCTGCATATTAAAATATACTCGTATAAATATACGGTCCTCACTGTAAAAAAGACTGAAAACAAGAATTATTCCTCTAATTTCGCCCTGTTGAAGATTTTTAATGACTTTGACGGCAAATAGGAATACTCCTTTTAGTTTTCTTTCTCTAACTGGGAGCAGATGTCCAGCACCAAGGGCCGAGGCAACATAATAATCATAAAAGTAGTGACAATAAAAAAGAGCTGTACTGACATCTAGACAACCCCCATAAAATGTGCTATTAGAACAAATTACAGGTGGAGTAGCTTTCCAAATCCATTACTGCTGGATGGCATTTATTTATTAGTCTTGGATTTCTTGCATGGGAAGGAAAAAGAAACTATACTCCACCGTGGCGTTTAGTCAGTATTCTCAGCTGTTTAACAAGTGGCCCTGCTTTAGAAACAGATGTGCTGCTGCAGGAGTGCTCGATTTATCCTGCTAATGCTGCGTCTGGACATGAGGCATACATTATCGTGGGGTGAAGCCCGTGCGGTGTCCAGAGCCTGAACGGATTAGCGTAATGTGCGTTTCGGTGATAGATATCCATCTATGTTGCTCTTTATCTTAATGTACAGGCCTGAGGTCAGAATAGCAGCAGGGTGTACGTGCTGCTGCACTCCACCAGATATCATCTGCAACTTGCTCTTTTAAACTCTTCTGTTGTTTCATGGGCTCTTTAGGTTATTGGGGTGTGCGTTACACCACATTATGAATTAGGTGGTAAAGAACATGAGAATGTTGATCTGTTTTACTGTGTGTCTGGATGTGGTAACGGTTATTCAGACTGGTTTAGATGGCATTAGACATCCCGGTGCAACCTTTAAGTTAAAACCAGGACAAGTGAGCTTCTCCGTAGGGGCTAGGATCCGTGTTTTACTTGTTAGTAGGGTTGAAAGTTAAAATACCATTAGCTCACACACTGGTGTGTGACATTTGTTTTGACCCATCCCTTGGGGGAGCGGTGAGCTGAAGACACAGCCACTTGCTGTGGTTTGGTGGTTTAGCCCCCCCATTCCAACCCCTTAATGCTGAGTGTCGAGCAGGGAGGCGCTGGGTCCCATTTTTTAGTATGCCCGACTGTGGATTTGACACCAGAATGTTCTTTTGGAAATACGATTGATCACTTTAACACTTAACATCTGCAAAGGTAACAGTTTAACATGCAGGCTGAACATGAGAATAGTCTCCTACTAAACCTATCTCCTGCAGTAGCTTCTGATAGAGAACAGACGATGAAACTGAAGGATTAGAAAATCCTGACAGATCTGCGTCACACTGTCACTAACATTCATGCACTCACCCATCTGGACTCACGACGTGGAAGGCTGTTGTTGGTTTAGCGTCCAGGAAACAGCAGAAAACATCTCAGCTAGTAGAAGCTAACTGTTAGCATTAGCAACTCCACCCAACAGCAGAGAACGTCTCAGCTAGTAGACACTAACTGTTAGCATTAGCAACTCCACCACACAGCAAAACTCCTCTAGGCTTGCTGTGGAGATAAAACATGAGCGTTGCAGAGCAACCAGAGTCAGTGGTAGAGTAGTGCTGCTGTTAACGAGTTTATTTACAAAGCTACTCTACAAGTAAAGAATAGACGTTTCTAAGTACTCATTCCCTATTTTAAGCAGAAATAAACAACGACAACTGTTTTAAATTGATGCAGGGATGAAATGCTTGTAAGTTGCGTTACCACTCCTCACCACTAGAGGAGAGAGTGGATTGGCGGTGTGAGTTGATTTGCTTCTGTCGTGGAACAACGTGTTGCGATGAAACAGGAATTCAACGTGAAGCTTAGAGTGCATCTTCTTCTTACACAGAGAAGACATCACAGCAACGTTATTTAATATCTTCAGATGACAGAAATGGAATCCATCGTTGTTAATAAAACAATAAGATCCTGTTGCACAGACGGTAGCATACCGCCAGTTTAATGTTTAAATGCTTAACATGTAACACATCTTCAGAAACATTGATTTAGACGCTTCTCCATGACGGGACTGGACTACTGCAACTCCCTTTATGCTGGGTGGACAACTCTCTGCTGCGGCGCCTGCAGTTGGTGCAACAAGCTGCTGCCCGTCTGCTTGCTGGTATTAAGCGCCGCGAGCACATCACCCCTGTTCTGTCCTCCATGCACTGGTCGCCTGTTCGTTTTAGGGTTGATTTAAAGATTTTATTGCTAGTTTTTAAACATTTTACACGGCCAGGCACCTCCTTACCTCACAGAGACTCTGAACAAGATGTTCCTACGAAACGTTTGAGGTCTGAGCTCCAGCTGCGTTTAGAGGAGGGCGGGGCCTTTTCTGCTGTGGGTCCCAGACTATGGAACAACCTTACTCTGCCTGAAAGGACGGCCGAGTCTCTGTTTAAGTCTCTTTTTACAGGAAAACTCACCTGTCTAGCTTGGCTTTTATTCTTAGCTGAGCAGAAACGCACCATGTTGGTTTGTTATTGATATTAGTGTTTTAATGTCTTTGTCATCATTTTTATTTGTTTTATCAGAGTTTCGGTTTTATTTGTCATGTTTTTAACCGTACAGCACTTTGGTCACTTCTGTGTGGAAAGGGCTCAACTAATAAAGGGTGACTGACTGATTGGTTAATTGATTTATTGATTGATTGATTGACTGACTGACTATGCATTCACATCCTGTGTGTACAGACTGGTTCAGAAACACTACGATTGTTCCTCTGAACAGGATGTTGAGGCTTTTATTTTGAACAGTGTAGGTGCTACATTCCTGCTTGCTGTGGTCTGTGTTGGGAAGCAGAATGAAGAGGGACGGTGGAATTATGGGATCCATAATAAATCAGTAAAACGTAAAATTTCAGATCCATTTAGTCATGTTTAGATCCCCTAGCTGTGGTTTAAAATCCGACTGCATTGTCGGCTCGTTTTTAAAACACAGAAAAGGTTTCTTTCTACCTTGCTGACAGTTTCGTTTGCCGACTGCTAAACTTGTGGAGATAAAACGTCAGCGTTGCAGAGCAAACAGAGTCGGTGGTAGAGTCGCCGACCGCAAAACTTCCTCACAGCTGACGCTTTTGCAGTCGGCCAACATTACTGTCAGCTAGGTAAAAAAGCCAGCAATGCAGCAAGAACGTACCAAAGGTGTCTTAAAGTCCAGATCTTCTTTCACGTCTAACTCTTTCTTTCATTCCCGTGTTCACTTCTTCTCTGGTCTACAGGTGCTGCTGATTCTCAGATCACAGTGTAACCCTGCTCTCTATCTCAAAGCAAGCCTGTTCTGCTCGTCTACAGTATGTCTCACTTATCCCTTGTACTTTTTTCTCTTTCGTCTGTTTTCTTCTTCCATCGCATCCCTTTCCTCGCCCCTTTTGCCTGCTGTTGCCGTCCTCTCCTTCCCTCCATCCCTCTCTTGGTGACACTTGCAGTAGAGATTAAAGTGATCAAGGACCTACCGTGGCCTCCTCCTGTTGGCCAACTCAACACGAGCCTTCCCCCGACGGAGGAGCTAGAGTCTCCTTCACTGACCGCTCAGCCGTCGCCAGGACAGACGAGCTGTGACCAGCACCACCATGGTGGGTGTTGGTGTCCAGCGTCTTTTCATTGTTTACTCTCCATCCATCCACCCACGTACTGGAGGACTACCCTCTATATGCAGACTTAAACTGGAACAGTGTTTATTTATCCTTAAAAAATGTCAGCTTTCTGTACAAACCTGCTGGAGAGAGAAGGAAACTCCAGCTGTCCGTTTGCAGCTAAGTCAGAACATTCCTAACCTTCTGGAGTTTGTGTTGAACGTTCCCGTCGACTTACTAAAACAGTTGTCACTTTTCAGATGCGCTGACTTCAGGCATCAGCGTTGTAATGATGGCATTTTTCCATCTGGATTACATGTGGCAGAAAATCACAAACTCCTGCGCAGGTTGAGACTGAAGCCTCATTAGTTTTAATTGTGCCCAACTGCCTCCTGCATGCATAATTACCTTTTGTTTAGACCCCATTTCCTCTTGTCAACATACTCATAACCATCCCAGATGTCCCTCTGACCTGCTGTTCTCCACCAGTGAAGTAAGGAAAAGTCAAACTCATTTGGGGTCATTTGAGTTGTTGACTCGTTGCCGTATTTATCATCATAATGGACGCCTGGTTTCTAACCAAGGAGCCATGAGTGGATTTTCTTTGAACCCTTGCACACAGTCACACTGTGACTGCTTTAATTATCCAGAGGAAAGAGGGACATGTTGCAGAACTAATGCAGGAATGGGATTTCCCCGCCAGCCGTAGCCAGCAGGGCTGAGTAAGAGGACACCGCTGTAGACGAGGACGGGGCGAGGGAACTGATTTATGTCCATAAATCCATGAGAAGGGTTCTGGTTCCCTGTGTGGTACCAGAGGGTTTCACATAGGCGTCCACTTGTAAAGTGATCCTCTTTCTGTTTCATGACCCCCACTCTCCATCTTTTAGGTTAAAGGTCAGGGGGCCATGTGACCTCTGTGAATACAGTTACAATGCTCTCCTTTGACCTCTAAGTGCTGGCAGACCCTTACGTACACACGGGCTTCCTGAGCCACGCAGACGGGTTCAGAACCGACTATCTGGGCTTTAGCCGTGTTTGTCCTAACAGAGACTAGGCAGACAGAATCAGACGTGATGGACGTGTCTGTTTGTCCTCGTTATGAAACCTAAATGCAGATTGGCAGAGCTGATATTACATCTGCATATAAATAAAGACCCTTTCCTTTTGTTTTTAGCATGAATTAATTATCCGCACGTTTCTCTGTGGCTGTCGAGGGAAAAAAAGAGTAATTGAAAGATATACTGATTGAGTTTTAAAGAGATTTGCTTGCTGACAGTGTGGAGGCCGATTCCTTTGTCTAGAAAAACCTAATTAGCGTTTCATTTTTTGAAACCTTTGTAAAAGCAGGGAGCATTTGGAGAGATTCACTTGTGGATTCGTCGCTGGTGCAGCTCTGAAACCATTTTATTCACGACTGTCTAACAATCCGTACTCGAGCTCCTGGTGTGTTAATTATTATCCACATAAAAAGGACGTTCTTTTATTATTATAATCCTATTTTTTAGATCGACAAACTTCTGGGGTAGCAGGCCGCTCTGAACACTCGTTAATCGTTCCACTCATCCTCGCTGGAAAACCGAGTCACAATTCAGCAGTCGGCGACACATCGCTCCTCAGAGTAGTCGCTCTTTCCGATAGGAGTATCATTTGCAAATGGGAATTAATTAGCTGGCTTAATTAGAGGAATTTGCACAGTAGTGTGTGCAGCTGGGGATGGAGAGGCTGCAAACATCCCTTGGTGATGAATGCCCCCTCGTCTTTGGTTTGGCAGTTTGAGGTTTACATTTCCTGTAGGGTGTCCAGTTGTTGGTCTCATGACATTCATCCGGTTCTGTGGTGCAGCGGTCCACGCAGCTTTAATCTAGGCCTGGGCGATAAAGCCATTCCAATTTTTTGTTGCGGGCGATTTAAAAAAAAGGTAAATCGAATTTTTATGTAATAGCGCCTTTTTGGCCCCCGGAGCTTCCGTAGCGTTAGTTTCGCATAACCGCGACAACAACGTCACAGCACACACACGAAACGGCAGCAGCAAGCGACTCCATGGCCACCGGTGAGAGTGGGAAGTTGGTTTGGGGTTGCTGCGACCGGCGTGGCACTTTTATTCCTAGAGGGTGTTCATTTGTTCTTTATTCATCTCAGGAATGAGGGTTACATTTGTCTTGCTTGTGATTAAATAAAAAACAAAATTGGCTTTAAGGTTCCTTCCATTTGTACTTATTGCTATTCTTAATGATTGAGGAGGAGAGAGAATCGGTAAAAAATAAAACCGGAGCTTTTTTAGGCCATATCGTCCAGCCCTACGTTAATCATAAAAATGTCCTTTTGACATTTCTGTTTATCTGGCGGGAGCGCGCTCTGCTGCTCCTGTTTTGTGCTTTTCCAGCATCCTGGGATGGAGGCTGGAAGGGGACCGCTCTCCCAGCCATCAGTCACCATCTCACCGACAGTCCAATCTGATGCACACCTTCCATTTGGCTCACTTTACAAGCAGCAGTGTTGATGACCGCCCCAGATACTGCTGCACATTTCAGTGTGTTTCTGGAAAGATGTGTGCACGTGCTCATGCACGTGTTTTCACACTGCCATCCTTCTTAAACTGCCTCTCAGGGCTTTTGTTCTCCTGCGAGCCAATCCTCTCGTCAGTCTGCTGTCAGCCGTGCCTCGGACCGTGCTCCAGAGAGAGACGGGGGGGGGCGCCTTGAACTCTGCAACAGTTTGGAGCGATTAGGTGAAGCTGGCAAGCAAATCACACATGAATCCATTCACACTTGAACAAATATAACAATAGCCTTTGTTATGTTTGGGTGCTCTGTTTCTTCAGAGGGATGCATTTGGTAAATAACTGTGCTCCCCCCTCGTGGAAAAGACTTCGCTGTGAAAGGTAGGCTGATTCTGGCTGAGCTCCCTACAGACAAACCAGTAACAACAGCAAAGCTACCAAGGTGGAAAACAGCCCTGATTGTTGCAGTTTGACAGGAGGAGGAATTAAAAGGATGGCGTTTGCGTGAAGAGCTGAAGCCACGAGGTGTCCTCTTTAACTGCTCAGTCCTTCACAAACTAGAGCGGACAAGAGAAGAGATTGGGTCTGAGAGACGGGGCAGCGAGGGTTTGGTGGGGAGATGAATAGAGCAGGGAAGTGGGACCGGACGAATGCAAACAGGAAGAGCTAAAGTGAAAGTGAAGGCGGCAGTAATTGGCTGCATCTTCATGTTGTGATCCGTCAGTGGTGACGGGAGCTGAATGGAGAAAACATGCTTCTCCTGTGTCCCACTGGTCAGTTTCCATGGCAACGTCATTCCTCAGCCGATCACATAAACAGTATGTTCATCTGACTTGCGTCATGTTCCTGACAGACACTCAGATATGATGGATTAAAGAACTTTAAATTCCTGTTGTATGAACTTCCAGCAGCGTTGTTTGTTTTCCGAGCTCCAGGCTGGAGGAGTGGCAGCTGCAGCTCCTGTTCTTCCATCGGTCCGAAGTCAGACCTACAATTTACTCAGCTGTCATGCAGAAGTGCAATTTGGCCGTCATTGTTAGTCCGATGTGGCTCAATAGCAAACAGGAGATCAGAGGCCAAGATAACAATCAGCCGTTTGGAATAATCATTTCCATCAGCTTATGTTTAGGGCAACGCATCAGCGAGCCGAAGGTCGCCCGGTTCAAACCTCCGGCTGGGTGTGGAGGTTAAGGGGAGCCCCTGGTGGTTGGATGTGAACACTGATTGGTCGAGTTCAGTCGTGGCCCAGACAGGAAGAGGAAATATTTCCTGTATCTTAAAGAAAAGAAGTCATAATGGGAAAATGAGGGAGAAATAGACTTCCATAGGGAGACACGTGATGCAGCCTACACATCAGAGGTAACCTAAGACTTGCATTAGCTTGCTTTGTTCTATCAGTCTGTCGTCTTCATAGTCTACTGATGCAGCCGAGTAAACTTCTGCTGCAGTAGCATTGTTCATGCTCCGGCTTTCTGGTAAAGGGTAAATGGCCTGTATTTGATGTAGTTCCTTCTAGAGTGCTGGAACCCCCCAAGGCGCTTTACAACACAGCCAGTCATTCACCCAGTCACACACTGGTGGGGATGAGCTACCATGTAGCCACAGCTGCCCTGGGGCGCACTGACAGAGGCGAGGCTGCCGAGCACTGGAGCCACCGGTCCCTCTGACCACCACCAGCAGGCAACGTGGGTTAAGTGTCTTGCCCAAGGACACAACGACAGCGACAGACTGAGCGGAGCTTGAACCTGCAACCTTTGGATTACGGGGCGAGCACGTAACTCCTGTGCCACCGTCAAAGTCTCATTTAAATACTCGACTGTAAAGTAAATCTAAACCAATATATTTTGGATTCTTCTACTTTAAGTGTGAAGTACCGAGTTACTGAGGAACCCTATAAAAGCATTTTGGATTGATGATTTCTTGTTTTGTTTCCATTTGACCTGTTTTTAAATATTATGTGATATAAATTATTATAAATATTACAAATATTCTGGAAAAATAAAGACCAAGTTTTGGACTTTACCAGTTCAGAGACGCCCGTTGTCTAACATCGTGTCACTTACTCCAGACTTCTTAGCTGTTGCATGAAACTTTAAAACTCTTCTCATGTAGACTTAGTCGATTGGGCTGCATGGTGGCGCAGTGGTTAGCACTGTTGCCTCGCAGCATGAAGGTTGCAGGTTCGATACTCGGCTCGGCTGCAGCTTTCTGCGTGGAGTTGCGTGTTCTCCCCATGCATGCGTGGGTTTTCTCCGGGTACTCCGGTTTCCCCCACAGATCACAACATGCCCTACAGGTTATAAATTGTAAGTCGCTTTGGATAAAAGCGTCTGCTAAATAAATAAACATAAACAAACATTGAAGCTGGCAGCTCGGTGCGATACAGCAACGCCTGGCTGCCTCGCTAACTGTACGCTGTGATGTAATCCTCGAGTGGAGCGAAGAGTCTAGACCGGAGCGAGTCCGTCTTCGTGGACACGCCGTTAACTTCAGAGTCGGTCTGTCCGTACAGACCAAGTCGTGAAACAGCGCAAGGCTGTGGACAGCAGAACAGAGGCTGTGTAGTTCATACCGCCTGGACTCGTGTCTTCAGTGGGCAGCAGCACGAGCTTCGCCACACACCTGATGCTGGAAGCCAATCCTCTGTTATTGTTTGAGAAGCGTGTCTGTGCCTCTAAATAGTTTCCCCTTCTCTAAGCTTGGGGAGCTTTGACATCAATTATAGTGATGGATGACTGTGGGAAAATGGCTGTTCCCCCCACCCCCACCCCACAAACACAGCTGACCACCTCTCATGATCACCACGCCAACCTTTTCCGTCCTGTCCCACACCTTGCTGGAGGTGTAAACTCATCTTTTCTTTTCTCTCTGTTTTGTTCTGTAAACAAACGGGAATGTTTTTGTCCGTGTGACTTGGGAAGAGAATCCATTCGGTGTGTGCTCTGGCCATCCTGTCACAGCTCAGCTCAAACCCTGGCGGACCCTCGAGCGCTCCGGGAAAGCTCGTCGCGCCCACAGCTGACTGTGGGAGTTTCAAACACCAGTTTAATGTTTAACTTGCAGAACTCGTCTGCTGTGTTTGCTTCCGTGTGTGTGACGTTGTCCACATGTGGATATTTGCTCAGATGGATTTTTCAGATTCGATCTTTGTGTGTCGCTTGCACACAAAGACTTCACATGCTCACACGTACAGCAGCTGACACGGATGCGCTTACGAACCGATGGAGTGCTAGAGAGTGCGTTTTTCGTTTTTCCGTCTGGAATGTGTACACCGTGAGGAAGGCCTGACTCATGTCTCCTCCATGGTGTGTACATGTCCTTCAGTTGGACGAGTTACGCAGAGCAAGTGTGCGTGGGTGTTTGTTTGCGAAAGCACAACCTGATGTGGGTTCTCACACATTTGCACCTCTCCAGCTCAGCAAATACACGTGACACTAATTTATGTTGCAAGCTTTATGAACACCTGCTGCCTGTTACTCTCACAAGTGACCTTCATTTGACTTCTAGATGAAGTGCACTCAAATTATGCAGCCTGTTGTTATCAGAGCTGAGTGGCTTTGGAAAATAAACCCATCCTGCCAGAACGAAGCCCGTTTTCAGCTGTACGTGTTCTCCTTTAAACCACAGTCCAGTTTGATGAAAAGTCGCGGATGTCGCCCACCAAGGATGGGAAAAGTCGCCCTCCACAGCGTCATTCCAGCGGCTGTCTGGTCAACACCAAAATGACTTCGCTGGACCACAGCAGCTCCTGTCTTGGGAAACGAGTTGACCCGATGATGCCTCTGGAAAGCCAGTTGTGAGTCTGACCCGATCTTTATTTGAATTGGTAGTTGAGTCTTTGTGGCTAATACCTGTATCCTTCCATTGTTCTGTCCGTATCATGCTGAACGTAGCTGGTACCATGGAGCCATCAGCCGAACAGATGCAGAGTCTTTGCTGAGTCTGTGTAAGGAGGCCAGCTATCTTGTTAGGAACAGCGAGACGAGCAAGAACGACTTCTCCCTCTCACTTAAGTAAGTAGTAATAGTCTAATCCAATACACACCTAGGAATGAAAGGGCTGATGGTTTGAATGTATTGTGATTGGTCTAAGTGTTTCACTGGTAAAACAGTATTTGGTGACTACAGAAAACATCCCAGAGAAAAGGGGGTAGCAGTGAAATGCTTTGTAGAGAAGGTCTCTCCATCTACAAAACAAGGAGGAAGAAAGTCTGATGTAACGTAAACCTAGCTTGACAGAAGTGGGCATGCCCCCGGGTCCCTCCGACCACCAGCAACAGGCAAGGAGGGTGAGGTTTTACCTGGCCTTGCTTGTGCAAGAAGCCACTGTCACCCCAAAGCCCTGACAGCATAAGTTACAGCAACCTGAGAATTAACTTTATTTAAAAAGACATTAAAGAGCACGCTTAGCCTGGCGGGTGACCAACACTGAGATAAAGCGCTGGGGAAAACCCTGTATTTCATTAACATGTGCATTGGTACTGGAAATGTTAATAATGAATTTCTACTGCTAACAATGTAATGGTGGCATGTCTATTATGTACATTTAAATCAGTTTAAATTATGTTCAAAGATGGAAGCGTTTGGGAATTACGAGCTGCAACGGCTTCCTGCTGCGGTGTTCAGACTCGTAGCAACAAGGTGACATGTAACTGCAGCGGCTCTGCTCTGTAGCGCTGCAGGGTGCAGATAAATACACTGAACAAAAATATAAACGCAACACTTGTTTTTGCTCCCATTTCTCATGAGCTGAACTCAAACATCTGAAAATGTGTCGTCATACACAAAAGACCCATGACTCTCAAATGTTGTTCTGAAATCTGTCTACATGTGTGTTAGTGAGCACTTTTCCTTTACCAACCTCACAGGTGTGGCATATCAAGGGGCTGATTAGACAACATGAATAATGTACAGGTGTGCCTTAGACTGCCCAAAATAAAAGGACACCCTGAAATATGCCGTTTGATCATGCCGAGAATGGTTTATGATTGGTCAGTGGTGGGCAAGAAGTGTTTAGGAACTAGGTGTGGGTACCTTTTGCATTTGAATTGTTATCTTAAACAGTTTATTCACCTTATGGAGCAGAGTTAGATAACTCACAAAGACCGTTGTTAATGTTGTCAACATAAACCAGTCACCCATCTCATTTAGTGAAGTAGAACCAAAGTTTAGAGCACGTTCTTTCTACCTCGCTGCTTGCTCCGTTTGCATCTTGCCCTCAGCGACTGACGATAAAACGCTCTTGTGCTTTGGCTGCTGTCTACCTTGGGAAACCAGGTACTGAATGCTAGTGCGTAAGTGGCAAAAGGTGAATTGGTCCTCGGTCGGTAACACGGAATTTGGTCGGTGTCTTAAAAAGTACCGAACACGTTACCCACCCCAGTTAGGGACAGCGAGAAAGTCGCTGAGTTGGCAACACTTATTCAACAGAGCTGCTGCTCCTCCCGACTTAAAGGTATACACCTGTCTTTATGCTAGCTGCGTTGTGTTTCTGTCCTGCAGACTTTAATTCACCTGTTTTGTTTTATTATTCAACAGGTGTTAAAATCCATGTTAAAGTTTCTGTCACTACAACAATAAATGAATACTACTGCTCCTAATAATAAATGATGAGCAGCTGCAGATGTCGTCCTTGTGCCTGAGCGTTTCTGTGAGCTGTGATTGTCTGATTTCCCCGTGGCTGTTTCGGATTGGAAGGACCTCGTGGAGAAACCCCCCCAAAAACAATTAAACATTATTTCTGATTGTTTAGTATTAAAAGTTAAACATGAGTTTCTTTCCTAAAGTCTATTATTGAAAATAATTTTAAAAGAAAGAAACTGCATTTCACTGTCCCTGAATAATAAAAGTTGGTCCAAAAAACTGAATAAAATAATATTATTTAGACTGACTTTAGAGAAAACAGCGTGTGTCCTAGGATGTAGCAATACAACTATAATAGTACATTTAGATACCAGCTATTTGCTGGTTCTACTGTTGATTCAATAAGTTCAGTTTTAAGAGCAGTTTTTGAATTTTCTCACAATAGTCATAATAGAAAATTGGCTGTTTCATCCCTTGACGCATCACTCTTAAGTCTGTTTATTTTTATTATCGGAGAGAATAATTTTACAGCAGACAGATATTCTCACTGATGGATTTCAGGCAGTCTGGACCTGACTTGATGGTAATTTCACCCTTCAGACTTGTTCCTCACCCCGACTGTGTGTCCTTCCCTTGCTTCGTCCTTCGTATCTCTTTGGTAGCCTCCTTCCTCCATTTGCTGGCGTGCCCACAGTTCAGTTGCGGCCCTGTCGTCGGTACCCTCTTGCTCAGTGCCGCCGCGTCCCGCTGAGAATCCAAGAGAGACACTCTGATCAGTTTAGTGTACTCTGTGGCGTTTGGAAGAGGTTACGTCTGCGTCAACACCCGCAGTCACCTCTGATTTTCTAGACATAAACGTGCAGCTCTAGGTTTTTCTTCTCTCTGACAGGCATCAGGTTCAGGTGTCGTAACAACATTCTCAACCTGAAACTCTCTGAAATCTCTCCAAGACCAAATGTGCTTTTCTGTTACTCCAGCTATGTAATCTGAGCATCTTGGTTAACTGGTTAGATTCCCGCTGTAACAACACCTCATAGTTCAACAGAAAAGAAACAGGCTGAAACACCGCCAGCCCAGAGACGACGGGACATCTTACACACAGACATTGATCTGTCTTTATTACAGCAGAGCTCTTACTGGAAGCTTAAAAGGCTGAGACGGAAAAAAGTGAAACCAGGTTTCTTATATGTGCTTCTGTAGCTACCTGATTCACTTTCATTTTTTTTCTGTGAATAATAATCCTCGTAGGCGTAAGAAGCTGCCTTATTTTCTGCTGCCAGTTACTGATGAAACGATGCTCTGACAGAGCTGGAGCTTGCTGTCACCAACCACAGAAACACACTGATGAAGGACTAATTCCTCACAACATCTGTGCTGTAAAAGTCACCGGGTTCGGTTCTGCAGAATCAAACTGTAGCCCACCACGACACTTTCCAAACAAAGCACAGAAGCAGGTCAAATGCAGCTTGAGATTTTTAAAAACAAAAATTTAGAACCAGATTTGACACAAAAGATTCAGAATTGTAATAATTTATCATTTAAGGTGCTTGATTGTTATTATCAAAAGAAATTAGGACAGCTGGGAAGTTTAATTAAACAATTCATATTAAACAGTCTCTGAAATTAGTGATGCACCGTGTAGCGTGGCTAAACTACATACTAGAATTAACACTGTTTGCTATCAGCTTTGTTAGATTCTGAAGAGATCAAACGAGTTAGAAAAAGAAGCTTCCATCATATATAAGTATCCAGGATATTAATATATTCAATAGAAGTTCATACGCCAACGAGCTTGGTCGATATTTAATCCAAAGATTAATTTTTAATTTTAAGATGATTAAATTTTAGCAAAAGTGTATTTATTGAATCAGAAGTTAAAGGAATCTTTGCTTATTCAATCACCAAATATATACACCAATCTGTGTTTCATTTCAAAGAAGAGTCAGGTTTTAGAAAGTTAAGAATTTATTACTAACACTTTTTAAAATGACAATTTGAAAAATGACAATTTGAAACAGCTTGATATTAAACTAGTTATTAAAACAAACCTGTGTCTGAATGAAAAGCTAAAGTGAAATGCGTGGTTTGGATGCGTGAATGAATCTCAGCAGGTTTCTTTCAGAGAGAGAAAGTGTTCTGGGTGGAAAAACGTTCTTTTGCAGCTAACTGATGTTTCTTAGAGAACAGCGTACAGACGCCATCTGTCGGACAATGTCTACCTCACCCATTTCATCCGTGGATCTGAGATGACAGATGGAGATCGTTCCTCCGGGCACGAGGTTGGTAGAGAGACCTCGGTGTGTCTCAAATCGGTCCTGAGATGTCTCCGTGGGTCACACGACTGATGAAACTATTTGCGTCTCAAAATCAATAACTGAAGGAGTTTTTGCGTCAGCTGGAAACAGGTGCGTCTATTCGGAGCAATTCTATCGGCGTGACAGAATGCTTAGTGAGGCTGGGGCGGCCGGCCCTCGTCCTCTGGTGGGTTCAAGAACCGAACTTCAGCTGCGGAGATTTGGTTTTAACAAAACAGAACACACCCTCTCAGTGTCAGAAAGCTCGTTGTTATGGAGTAAAGACATGTGAGGTGGTTTAACTTTACCCTGGATCCAGTCCTGCATGAGGTGTACACGTGCCAATGACCTTCTGGTTGATCATCACACATTACTGATTATCATAAATAATAGTTATTAACCCAAAGAATAATACGTCATTTCAATAATTAAATACATTTATACTGAACCAAGATGATTATGTATGATGATTGTAATAAACAGTAAAACAGTTTATTGAATTATTATTTTAAAATCTTGAAGTGTCCTTCATCTTGGGACGGAACAGCAGCAGATAAAGTTGATGATTAGCAGACTTCACGGCTCCTGGGGTAATCTGCGGAGCAAAAGTTACGGCTTGACCCAACTAGGAAAGTGTGACCTTTGGGTCACAAATATGAGGCCATTCATGACGTTACAACCGATATGAAATTTTTGGGCCCATACCGATATCCGATATTAAGATCACTGTTCAGGCCGATAACCGATATTTGTCGATATCGATATTCTGACATTAATGCTTCTAAAATCAGCAGATTTTGTATAGAATGAAAACTATTAAAGCTGAATTTACGTTATTATGTACACACAACACACACATTTATGGTTCTGAGATGATTTTATTCACTGCTCACAGGACTAAACAATTACACATCATGGTGCTTGGCTGCATGGTGGCGCAGTGGTTAGCACTGTTGCCTCGCAGCACGAAGGTCACAGGTTCAAAACTCGCCTTTCTGCGTGGAGTTGCGTGTTCTCCCCATGCATGCGTGGGTTTTCTCCGGGTACTCCGGTTTCCCCCACAGATCACAACATGCCCTATAGGTTAAAAAATAATTGTTGTAAGTTGCTTTGGGTAAAAGCGTCTGCTAAGCACATAAACATAAACACATCACCCCCCCCCCCCCCCCCCCCACCCTCTGAAACAGGCAGACAAACGGAGACAAGTTGGAAAAAATATTGGTTGTTAATATCGGCCCGGGTTTATTTATCGAACCGATACAATACGTTAAAAAATGACTAACATCGGCCGATACCGATATTGAGGCCGAAATGTTGTCCATCCCTATCTGAAATACATTAAAACTGTGTAAACACAATAGTAGCTACACTGTCGTGTACCGGATACGTGACTGTATTGGTGGCAGGATACCTCAGAATAGCGCTTCGTCCTCTGCTGTCCTGGCAGGGAATTGCTTTGCAACAATCCCCAGCTGATGGAGAGGTCTGAGAGTAAAACGTCTCTGTCGATGCGCGTGTGTCTCCTCGTCGCGTATAAATTAGGTATCATTCCACGCGCTCTACGCTACAGCAGCAGCATAGTCCAAAGCTGATGCAGCTTAACAAAATTCAGGCACAGTTCGCGGTTGGCCTAAATTGATAATTGATAATATGATGTCAACCATATAGTACTGTGCATGACATTATTTGAGTATTCATGAAACATAACACATCCCAGCCCAATGTTTTATTTATTTATTTATTTTAGTGCTGTCATCATCTGGGTAATGAAATCTAAAATTTTCCACGTACCCCTTGTAATGCGCTCACGGACCACTGGGGGTGCACGTACCCTGTCTTAGGCGACTATTGTCATGTAGCAGGCTTGGTAGTCTTGTGGTTAGAGTGCCAGGTTCACCTCCCGGTCTCAGCAGTGTCAACTCAAACGCTGCTTGGAAATGTTCAGATTCAAAGATCTTTAGAGACACTAATATTGTGCAGAAAATATAAAAAAACTTTCATATTAAAAAATGAAATCTGCTTCAGCTAGCTACATAAATTACTGCCCACACCAGGTTTCAAACCCACATCAGTTAACGACAGCCTTAATGACTGCACTACCATAGCCAATGCAGCAACTGACTCTCGCCTAAGACACTGTCGTAGGTATGATTTGTTCGGATGGGCATGGCCGGAGTTTCACTGAAAAAATGTGTTTTATTTCTGTGTGTAAATTCAGGCTGACGAAAATAACTCGTATTTAAGATAAATGACATCTCCAGATGCGAAGTACTGCGAAGTGGATCGCTCACGATATTTGTGCGCTGTCCGCTCCTCCTCTTTTCACATCAGGCGAGAATATTCAACGAGCGCTTCTGTTCACGCCTACTGTTTCCCAAACCCCCACCCCCATGCCCTTGCTGTGTGTGTGTGTTTGTTGATTTTCATCTCTAATCTGTTTAGACACAAAAATGATCCTATTTATCAATCGTGTTGTTTTTTTTTTGTGTGAAATTTACCATCCTGCCTCTTCTGCTTTGGTTCCACTTCCTGCCAGAATTGATGCGACTCACTCACGGCTCACGAAAAAATTAGAGCTCATGCTGAAACGATTGCTGCACGGCACAAGTCAATAAAGCTAAAAGTGTTATTTTCTAACCGGCTTTGCCTGACGCCCTGAGTCACACATATGGTGTAATTCAGTTCAAATGAAACATAATGATGTTTTGAACATGGCTGTCACGCACTTTGAGATTTGGGAGCTTATAAGAGTTTGTAATTAGCATGACTACAAATCAAACATCGGCATGTCGACTCGCATATATGACATCACCTCCTCCTAGCGTAGCTGCTACTTACCACATGGCCAGATTTATGTTGGTTCTTTCCTCCTAAATGAAACATTTGAAGTTCACTAAATTTACAGCCATTTTTCCTCTGTGCTTCTCCGTGTCTAGTTCAATAACGTCAATTTAGTGATGCGCACTTGTAGTTTGGGCTGGGCGATATGGCAAAAATAAAATATCACGATTTTTCCAATATTTTATCACGATTTCGATTTTATCACGATTTTTTATCCATGAATAGCATAACTTCAATTGCGTATTAAAGAAGAGAAACATTGAATAAACAAACATTTATTCATATTAGGGATAATCAACACAGTGCTAACACACTTATATTTTAAACTCACACCAGAGATGATAAAAGCCCTGAGATAAACAATTACAAAAATCTGTTTTTCTCGTTTTTCAAGTAATAAATTAAAATCGTAAACATATTTAAAGTGCAAACATGTCAATTGCAAACGTATTGTGCAAACATTAACTTGTTCAAAATATTATGTAGCTCCCAGTTGCTCATGTAGTGGATAGTTAAGCTCAAATACGGCTCTGATGTGTGGCTGGACCAGAGATCGCTTGTGGTAGCAAATAACTGCGCATTCTGAATATTTTCTGCAACTCTCACTTTGCATTCAGCGTACATGCGTGGAATAGCGGTGCTCGAAAAATACTTGTGGCTGGAAAACTCGTAGCGCGGATCCAATGTTTTTATCATGTTCTTAAATCCTGCTCCTACTGTTCACACGGGACGCAAATATTTAACCAAGTGGTACGTCACTGCATCTGTCACGCTGTTCCATCGTCCGCTGTCTGTTGTAGGGAGTGAGTTTTGTGTGTTTGTCAGCGTTTGCTGGCTGGAAGAAGCACTAGCCGCTGCAGCCGCAGGCTTTTTAGCTTTAGCTGCCAGCTGGCTCTCATTGTATTGTTTGGAATGCCTTCTTTTCAAGTGATTAAACAAGTTTGTGGTGTTGCCATCACTTGCCTTGACGCTCTCCTTGCAAATGACGTTTCGCTGCTCTTTGTCATCTGGTGAAAAACCAAACCAGTTCCATATAATGGACGAGGCGTTCCTCTTCGGAGCGAAAACCTCGTTCTGTTTCGTTCCCTCCTGACTGCCAGTGGCAGTAAACAGAGTGGATGTATCTCCTCGCGCTCTGCGCAGGTCGAGTACTAATGTAAACAAAGTCACGCACGTGACACGTAGCGCACCTGGTCGCGAGTCTATAAATTATAGCTACGTTCGGGTCTCCCTGGATCTTCTCGCCCGAGGAGTTCCGAGTGACCCCTGTGACTGGCAGTCATCCAGGAACTCACAGAACCATAGTTACACCGTAACTTCCGTTGTCGCTCTCAGCCGCGGCCGAAGCCATGTTTGTTCACACACAGGTGAAAACAAGCTTGGCACTAATATATTACCGTGACTCACTCTGATTGGTTAAGGGTCAAACAAAGGCGTGTCATTCGCCTGAGGTAAGTTCCCTTTTCATTCAGAGGCAGAAATTCAACAGCAGAGCTGTGAATCGTGATAAAAAGGTCTCTCAAAAATGACAGACCGTCAGATGTGTGGATCGTAAAACGGTCTAAAATCATCATATCGCCCAGCCCTACTTGTAGTCCTGGATGTATTTTCACACAAAACCTAAAATAATTTTCCCCCGTTCGAAAATAAGCACTTTCTTAGCATCAAAATGTGTCTAAAATTCATAGACATCATATGTGAAATCCATGGCACATAACAAATGGAATTAGAAAACAGTGTTTTTAGCCCCATTGACTTGCATGGTTCGGAAGTAAATGGGCGTAACTTAGGCTCCCAATAGGGAGGAGAAACGGCTGTAAGTTCAGCGAACCTCTGACCTAACGAGGGGAAATTATAAGCTAGTCCTGCCTGAAGCTCAGTGTGGCGAGTAGGTAGTTTTCAGGTAGAGAGGTCGTGTTATGGAGTCGGTGTGTGTGTGTTCACTAGTTTTGGATTGTGTTCATTGTTGTTAAAAATGGTAAACTATTGTGTTTGTGGAGGTCATACAAACTTCAGCGGGTCTGGACATCGAGTCCACGGGTTTTCAAAAAAGAGAATGATGGCACCAGCTTCTGTTCCTGGTGTGTTTTGGGCAGCTAAAAAGGTGTCGTTTGTGGTTCGCACTTCAGACCGGAGGATTACAATCCCAGTGATGTGATGGGAGTTCAGCATGCCTCCCATCCTCCAGAGCCCCGTTTTCCTTAATACCTGCAGGCTCCTAGAGCCCAGATCAGCGTGGGAACAAAGGGGCCATTATGGTCTTTTATTTATTTTTTTAGCTAAGTAGGAGTGGATAAAGGTACAGTTCCACCCTCATCCACTAGGGGCTGGAAGCAGAAGTGAGCAAATCCTCATTGAATCCCATTTTAAAAATGAAAATTTCACAGTGGGCGGGGGTGGGGGTGGGGGTGGGGGGGTTGTGTCATTTAACTGCTTGGTCAAACATGTTAATGGGGCTGCTGGCTGGGCAAGAAACTTAATCGGATGCCCGTCTTCTGTCTCCTGCTCGAGAAGAGTTGCTAGAGTAGGCGCCTGGCTGTTCCCGCTTCCCGGGGCAGCCGACACATGGATGTGAGGCTGTAGTCACGCTTGAGGCGTCATTTGGAATCGTAGGATGTCCAAGGAAGATCCCATCTTTCTCGGCACAGAAGGGCTCTACTACCATTGGCTTTTTCATTTAGCAGCAAACCGTCTTCTCATGCTAAGTGCAGACTGTTTTCCTGCCATCGCCACCAACAGAAGGCTGTTTTGGGGAGTTTTGTAAAGAAAATGTGACTTAGCAGCGCTATAATTATCAGAGGCGAGAAAGACAGGGCCTTCCTTGGACAGACTACGATTCCAGATAAAGCGACCAGGAGCCCTGGCCTTTCTGATTAGCTATTCCTCTGGCGTTGGAGATCAGCGGGACATTAGCTACATGTTAACCCAAAGCTAACAGAGATTTTCCGGGTTGTCCTGATCTGGATGGTCAGGGCTCCTGGTCGCAGGTTCTGCTTGTAATTTAACAGTCCCAGTCCATATTAGATTTCCACAGATGACCAGCATGACCACAGCCCTGTACGGGAGCCAGTCGGTCGTGCGAGTGGGCTACCCCGCTCCCCGGAGCCCTTTTAGCTTCTTGGGTTAGCTAAGTTAGCTAGTATTGGTTTCATTTGTTCCAACCCTGTTGCAAACGTAACAGCCCCACTCTCAGCCCCATCTCTTTTCCCATTTTTGGATTGTCAGGCGTGACTCAAAAAATCAGTGGTGCTTACCTCCTGCCTTTGGCTTCAACTTCAGCTTTCCCCCTTGCAGAGCAATGGGTGGGCTCTCTCTCTCTCTCTCTCTCTCTCTCTCTCTCTCTCTCTCTCTCTCTCTTGCTCTCTCTCTCTCTCTCTCTCTCTCTCTCTCTGATATTAACGAAAATGAAACAGCTCACAAATACTCAGTTTATTATTGTCAAGATTCAATGTTATATTTCTGACCAATAACATGTTTTAATTGTCTGGTACATGACAGTAATCTGTACAATATTGTGATGTTGGCACACAAGTATTTTTTTTAGAAGAAAGATTTGTAGCGCTTCTTCTTGTTGTGGTTTTAAAGACAAGTCCAAGTTATTTAGAACAGAGGAAAGAGGCGCAGCGAACTGCACTTTAGTCTTTGTTGTTTATGGGAAACTGAGCGTCGCGGCGTGTGACGTACGCTGCTCAGCTCTGATTGGCTCGGTTAGAATTCCCAGGGAGTGGAGGTATTTGAATTGAAGAGTTCCCAGCTGACGGCCAGGCTATAATTTTAGCAAAAACTGGCAAAAAAAAAAAAAAAAAGATTTTAAAATATGAAAAAGTTTCTAAGTATCCCTTTAAGCTAGCTAGCTAGCTAGCATTGTTCACTGCTCCTCCACAGAACCTGCTGGTACCACAGCTCAATCTCTCCTTTGGCCATCGTGTCTCCCTCTGGCCTGTCTCTGCTCTCTGGGGCGTGCAGCAGGCTCAGGCCTGTGGGTGTGGTCCGCCGCAGGTGTAAATATAAACATTTAAAGTTTCCTGTTTCAGAGGCGGCATTAAAATTTCTCTGGATCTAGCTAACAGGACTCCCTCTGGCTGCATCACTTCTGATTCAGCAGAAAAAATATTTTTTCTCAAAGCCTAAATAATTTATGTATGTGTACATTTCTCTTTAGAACCAGTTCCTATTGTGTTTTTCTAAACCTTTGTTCAAAGGAGGCTCTAAGCTGCAGTGTGCTCTTTAAACTGAGTCGTAGGAATCCTGAAGAAGCTGTTTTCAGGCTGAGAGGTTGTTTCTGTTTAAACTGAAGTTGTTTTGTCTCAGTGACACAGGGCTTAGCCAATAGAAATGCACCATTTCCCCCTCTGTCAACCCTAAAACGTCTCATGGCCAGAAGCAGAGAAGTATTCAGATCTGCACAGAGCTGACACTAGGCTGCCTCTTAATGGGTGAAGACGAATGCCGATGCTGAACATCAAGGCTGCACAGTTAAATTTTTCTCAGTTCTGTGTTGACAGAATGAATAAAAGGCTGATAAAACACCTGCTGCAGAACTAAAACTCATCCACATAAAGTAGATTATCCAAATGGTTTCTGCTTCTAGGTGCGTGCATGTGTTTATTCTGCACGTATCCGCTCCCGGGTTTCAATGAACATC
The DNA here is from genome assembly GCF_043380555.1 of Nothobranchius furzeri. NCBI lineage: Eukaryota > Metazoa > Chordata > Actinopteri > Cyprinodontiformes > Nothobranchiidae > Nothobranchius > Nothobranchius furzeri. The sequence goes on from NC_091749.1 coordinate 74,591,319, forward strand.
TTGTTGTGACCTTGACATCAATCAGAGAACAATCTGTAGGAATGACAGGCTCCACCACCCTGCAGCCAGAGGTGGCTCTGAGTTCAGAAAACCCTCCTCAGCTGCTGCTGCCGCAGAAAATGAGAGGAAACCCAAGGTGAAGAGCCTCCATGTCTGAGGTTACTGAAAAATGTATGAGGCCACGAGGTGGCACAAATGTGTGCTGCATTATTGATAAGGACAGGCGCTGCTAAGACCTCCAGCCTCTTGGATCCTCAACAGAAAATGTTTTCGTCAGTTTTGCAAGGCTTACCTCTTTTTTTAATCGGTCTTTTCTGCCCTTTAATATTTGAAACAGTTTAAACTCTGCTACTTTCCGAGAGCTCAGTGACGTCTTTATTTCTCACCTCAAAGATGCATTACAGGGTATCCGCGGGTCCTTAAAAAGTCTTAAAAAGTCTTAAATTTGCTTTTCCAAATTTAAGGCCTTGAAAATCCTTAAAAATGACAAATAATCCTTAAATCCAGTTTCCAAAGGTCTTAAATTACCAAAGACCCAAAAAACAAGATTATTTTATTTCTATAAAAATTTTCGTGAATTTCTAGTTAGTGGTCAGCATTTTTTGTGTACAATGTTGGCGTAAGCGGAACCGTACACATTCAGTTGGTTGTGAAAGGGGGCTATTTTTAGATGAGCACATTAGCTGGTTAAGCTAGTGGGAGTTTGCGCCAAGGGGAAGTGCAAGTTTAATGGTAACTGGATGGCTAATCCCACGTTCACGACGTGGTTAGCACCGGCTCCAGGCAATAGCTGGGAATTATAGCTTAAATTTAATTTTAAAAATAGCTTAAATTTGGTCTAAGTGGCCTTAAAAAAGGTCTTAAAAAGTCTTAAATTTGGCTCCCTTAAACCTGCAGATACCCTGCATTAGCTGTTTCCTCTGTCAGAGACATTGTCAGAAGATGATGAACTAATAAAAGTGATCCTACAGGTCAGAAAATGTTTGGACATGTTTGGATTCATCAGGGGTGGAGTGGAATTGCAAAGTGTTGATATAGTTTTACAAACATGATTCATCCTCCCAATAATAAGACTCAGGCTTTACAAGGTCACCACTTCTGTAAGGGGTCATAATCATTTTAGCGGATGACTTCGTCTGTCCTGATGCCGTGTATTCATAACTTAGAGAGCGTCGCTCACAAAGCAATCCAATATGCTGAAGGTGGAGATAAGCTGTCAGGCTGTTCCTGCTCAGAGAGCTACTCGCTTCAAATCAAAGTCATAAACCTCAATAAACGCGACAGCAGAGCTCCCTGGTGAGATTCATCCTGATTACACAAATAGAGGGTCCACAAACACAAGGATATGATACCCCTACAAAGGCCTGTCAAGTTAAAAAAAGCTCCATATCCATTTTATCACCGTTACCGCTGTGCCTCTTCGTTGTGCTAGTTTGTCTCTACGGGGCTGCAACACGATGAGGCGCTCCGAGCACCAACCGGAAAACCAGCTGGCAATCTAAAAAGTATGCTATTGATGTGTTTGCCATTTTAAGTGTAGTTCTGTTTAACCCAACGCCTTCCAGCTCCCCTTCATCAAATCTGATTTGCAGTTTCTGAAATCAGCTCTGATGGCACCACTGGCAGGATCATCAAACTGGAGAGAGGTGCAGCGGGGTAACTTGTGTCGTTCTTGTTGAATCACTATCAACTCTTTAACGACACCCTCAGATACGGGAGCCAGAGAAGAAGAAAATATCATTTCTATAGCGCCTCTCAAGATAAAAATCACGAGACGCTTCACAAAAACAAGAAATGTAAAAATATAAAAGAATTTAGAAAATGTTTAAAAATATATTTAAAATGAGCAAAAATAGGCAATTGTGATTTAAAAAATGTTAAGAAAGAGAGAGAGTGAACAGGAAAGAGGTAAATCAGTGGATCCTGAGGAAGGTGGAATAGGTGGGGAGAGCAGAATAAAGAGAGAGAGGTGAAGAAGGTCATACAAAAGCCAGCTTGAACAAGTGAGTCTTCAGCTGCTTTTTAAAGGAGACCACTGAGTCCACTGATCTCAGGCTCAGGGGGAGAGAGGTCAAGAGTCTGGGGGCCACAGCAGCAGATGATCTGTCACCCTTGACCTTTAGCCTGGTGCTGCACAACCAGTAGGCTTTGATCACTGGACCTCAGGGACCTGCTGGGGCTGTAGGGACTAAGAAGATCACCAATGTAAGATGGTGCTTGTCCATGTAAGGCCCTATAGACCAGAACCAGGATCTTGAAATGAACCCTGAAGTTGACTGGCAGCCAGTGAAGCTGGAGGAGAAGCGGGGTGATGTGGGTGTGTTTGGAGGACTTGGTCAGAAGCCGAGCACAGGCGTTCTGAACCACCTGTAGACGGTTCAGGGAGGTTCTGCTCAGACACGTGAAAAGAGAGTTACAGTAGTCTAAGCGTGAGGAGATGAAGGTGTGGAGAACTGTCTCAAGTTCAGAGCGGGACAGAATGGGGCTCAGCTTAGCAACATTCCTGAGATGGAAGAAGGAGGAGCCAACAAGAGAACTGACATGAGAATCCAGGGTGAGAGCTGGGTCAAAGGTCACGCCAAGATTCCTGACAGAAGGTTTGGTGTGGGAAGCAAGCTGACCAAGAGAGTCTCTGACTTTGGGAACCAGCTTGTCTGGGGCACAGATGAGGATCTCAGTCTTATCTTCATTCAGCTGAAGAAAGCTCCCACCATCCAGGCTTTGATAGAGTCTAAGCAGGTGTGTAACAGCTGCAGCTTAGACATCTCATGGGGCTTAAAGGAGATGTACAGTTGGATGTCATCTGCATAAAGATGGTAGGAGATTCCTTTTAAGGGGCTCAGGATGTGCTGAAGAGGAAGCAGACAGAGGAGGAAGAGCAGAGGCCCCAGCACAGAACCTTGTGGGACACCATGGGTAAGAGAGGTGGTGGAGGACCTAAACTTGGAGACGGCCACAGAAAAGGAGCGCTCAGAGAGATAAGAGGAGAACCACTCCAGAGCAGATCCTGATAGGCCTACCCAGTCTCTCAGCCTCTCCAGTAGCAGGTGATGGTCAACAGTGTCAAAGGCTGCAGTCAGGTCCAGCAGGACCAGAACAGAACAGTCCCCTGCATCACTGTGGGTCAGAAGGTCATTAGAGACCCTAAGAAGAGCTGTTTCAGTAGAATGAGCTCTACGAAAACCTGACTGGAAGCTATCATAGATGTTATGTTCATCAAGAGCAGCTGTGAGTTGTTTAGCCACAACCTTTTCCAAGATCTTGGAGATGAACGGAAGTTTAGAGATGGGTCTGAAGCTGCTATGGAGAGAGGGGTCGAGACTCGGTTTTTTAAGAAGCGGGTGGATTACAGCGTTCTTAAAGTAAGCAGGGACCTGACCAGAGACCAGAGAAGCATTAATTATAGAGAGCACGCTGGGACCGATGGACTGAAAAGCACTTTTAAACAAAGATGAGGGTAAGATGTGGAGGGGGCATGCAGAGGTCTTCATAGAGTTAACTAGTTTGGTTAACTCAGGCAAAGAAACAGGAGCAAAGCTATCTAGGATGATGGGCCTGGTTGGAGTCAGGAGAGGCGGCGATAAGCCTGAAGGAGAGATGCTAGATCTAACCTTATTGACTTTGTCCACAAAGAAAGACAGAAAGTTCTCACAGTCTGTAACAGAGTGGATGGAGGCTGTAGGAGAGGCAGGAGAGACGATGCTGCTGATGGTGTTAAACAGCACCTTGGGGTTCCCTTTGCTCTGGGACACCAGGTTGGAGAATTAGGAAACCCTAGCGTCTCTTACTGCAGAGTTAAAGGATGTCAGAAGCTCCTTTAGGGCAGCAGATGGACGTGGAGATGGGTTTTCTTCCACAAACGCTCAATTTTTCTGCATTGGCGCTTCAGGCTGCGAAGGCTGTCATTAAACCAGGGAGTAGGGTTCACTGCAGGACCTGATCTGGTTCTGACAGGACAGATGTTGTCCAGGATGGAGAGGCAGTGCTCGTTGAACTGAGAAATATAAACGTCCCCAGGACAAACACTGTCAGCATTTAGACTCGGGGTAGAAACAAGGTCCAGAGTGTGTCCCACTCAGAGGGGGTAATGCATTGGCTGCCAGTCAACTTCAGTTAATCAGAGGTGCAGTAATGGAGCAGTCTTGATAGTTTTGTTTACTTCAGTTTTATGGCTCTGCAAAAACCTGCTGTGCTCTGACTTATCTTGTCTATAAAAAAGCCTTTTAGCTTTGAAATGCTTCCATTAATTTCCATCAGTTTCCATGTAAAGTGCTTAGGAGTCCACATTCTTGATGTTTTTACTGTTATCTCGAAAATTGCAGTGATCGTAAAAGCAGGACTGGTTTATTCTGATTAAATCAGTATTAATGTATTCTTATCTTTGATAGATGCTCTTACATTGAACCCATTACCTGCTATTTCCATTGTTGTTTTTTCTAATTTCTTTTGTGCACCGGGGAGAAAACACAACCAGGCTTCCACATCCAATCATGTGATAAGCAAAGGCTAGACTTACATGCCTAAAGGCAAGTATTACTCCTGTTCCTCACTGGTAACAGGCTGCAGCCATGTGCATGCACTTCTGCAGACATCTCATCAACCTTGGTAATGCTCTTTTCTGTTTATTTTGATGATGATGATGAGGATGATGATGAGGATGATGGTGGTGGTGGTGGTGGTGGTGATGATGATGATGATGATGGTGGTGGTGGTGGTGGTGGTGATGATGATGGTGATGATGATGATGATGATGGTGGTGGTGATGATGGTGATGGTGATGGTGATGGTGGTGATGATGATGATGATGATGGTGGTGGTGGTGATGATGGTGATGGTGATGGTGATGGTGATGGTGGTGATGATGATGATGATGATGATGATGGTGGTGATGATGATGATGATGGTGATGATGATGGTGGTGGTGGTGGTGATGATGATGATGGTGATGGTGGTGATGATGATGATGATGATGATGATGGTGGTGGTGGTGATGATGATGGTGATGGTGGTGATGATGATGATGATGATGATGATGGTGGTGGTGGTGATGATGGTGATGGTGATGGTGATGGTGGTGATGATGATGATGATGACAGGAGTCATGCCTTACACATTTGCCATGCTCAGCATTGACCACTCACTCGTGAAACATCGTAATGCTTACCTGTTGTCTCCCTGTTTTTATTTAAGCCAGAGTTCTCCTTCAGATGAGGGAACACGTGAAAGTGTGTGGAGCAGGTGAAAGTTCAGGTTGAGCTGGAAATGAGCACATGCCTGAATGTGTTTGAGCCCAAAGCAATCTGAAGCTGTTAGAAGCTTGAGCAGATGATTGAAGAGCTATTATCGTAAGGTGAGTGATCCTAAGTGGACATTTACAGGATAAAAGGAATATTTGTGTAGCAGCCCCCAACCTCCCCCGAAGCTGCTGTTTTATTTAACACCCCACCCCCAAAAGAGCATTTCTGTTGGAAAGCTGGAGACTTCTGGCAGGCTGTAAAGCGTATCGATCAAAGCTTCTTGGACACAGCGAGCTTTTCATTTGCTCTGCATTTATTGCTGTAGCTTAAGTGATTTATCTTGGGGGTTCATCAGTCTCATCCTCATGCTCTGCATGTGAAACTCAGCACCTTAAGCAGACTGTCTTTTACTCTGACCCCCCAGGCGACTCCAAAGTTATCAGAGCTAATCCAGCTTTCAGAGCACCGTCCATGCTGGAGAAGATGACTACCATAGGAGGGACTGTTAATGAGATCCCGGAGCGTGCAAAGGCCTTTGGAGGGATGGGTGTTCAAAGTGAAAATGAGGCACACAGAACATGATCCTCAAACACCTTAAATACCTCAGCTCAAGTGTTCTGATTGTGTTTTGAATCCGGATTTACATAAATCCGTATTTAGCTCCGAGTTTCTCTAAGTTTTACCACCAGCTAGACGCTGGGAGATCCTTAGAGGTGGGGCTGGGCGATGCAGCCTAAAAATTAAATCTATTTTATATTTTTTAATTCCATGTACAATTTTTTTCCGATTCTCTCTCCTCCTCAATCATTAAGAATAGCAATAAGTACAAAAGGAAGGAACCATGAAGCCAATTTTGTTTTTTATTTAATCACAAGCAAGACAAATGTAACCCTCATTCCTGAGATGAATAAAGAACAAATGAACACCCTCTTGGAATAAAAGTGCCACGCCGGTCGCAGCAACCCCAAACCAGCTCCAAACAACGGAGGATTTCATTCCCTTCTCAGGAACAAACTTCCCACCCTCACCGGTGGCCATGGAGTTGCTGCTGCTGCTGTTTCGTGTGCGTGCGGTGACGTTGTTGTCGCGGTTATGTGAAACTAACGCTACGGAAGCTCCGGGGGCCAAAAAGGCGCTATTACATAAAAATTCGATAAACTTTTTTTAAATTGCCCACAACAAAAAATTCAAATTAATTCATTACATCGCTTTATCGCCCAGGCCTACCTCTAAATGTTAAGACAAATACTTTAAGTTTAGAGTCTTCTGACTTCAGAACACGTTGAAACTATCTGGGTCTCAAAACTCAGTCTGTAAAGCCTAATTTTACTCCAGGATGGTGAGACGCACACGCGTTAACTCTTTTGTATGATTGTCCTGTGTTTGTGTTCTTAATCCATTTCTTTTTTTTTTTATTAAACTGTGTGAAAAAAGAACAAAGTGTTTTTTACCCGACATGTTTTGACTGATGTCTCTAGTCATCATCAGAGTCGCTGGTGTTGGTGGCGTCACTTCCATTTATCCACGGGCAGCTGAGTACGATGTCGCCCTCTACTGCCCGTGTCCTCCTTGCTGATGACACTGTCTTTTGCGTGATACGCTGTGCCTTCAAACTTCTCCGTCTCCTGGGGAGTGTTGCATGTATCTGGTCTAAGATAGTGTGATTATTTAGGGTTTTTTGTATTTCAGAGACTTTTCAACACGGATGCATTTGCTCCTCATTCTCCTCCACCTCTTCATGTGCTCACCACGTCTAAACCCACGCTTCTCATCATTTCCTCCACAAATAAAATGCTTACTGCGTATTCTTATGCTCAAGTCATGGGTGAATAAAAGCTCATATTTCAAAGTTTATCTGCAAGGTATTCAAGCTGCTCCGTATCTTTGGCTCTATTTTTGTTGCTTTGGAGGGGACAAGGGTGGTGATGTTGACAAAGTTAAAGGAAGCAGTGTCCCGACCAATCACAAGCTTGCGTTCTCTGTCTCGTTCGACAGATCTTTAGAAAAGTTGGTTTAACGCCATCCGTCCTTACAAGCCTGCTGGAGAACCCTCGCAACAATGGATAGTATCATCGCATGCCTCCGCTCCGACGCAGAGAGAAGCATAAATTCGGCTTTAGGCAGTCGTGTCTGTCGTGTCCTTGGGCCACAAACGTCACCCTCCTTACCTGCTGATGGTGTTGGGAGGGACTGGTGACGGCCGTTTACAGCAGCCTCACTTCTGTCAGTACTCCCTAGGGCAGCTGTGGCTACATGTAGCTCGTCACCACTAGTGTGTGAATGTGTGTGTGAATGGATGAATGATTCATTGTAGTATAAAGAACTTAGGAGTCTTCTGACTCAGAAAGGTCATTTATCTTCTGTAAACATTTCTTTTCCCCTCCTTCCATCTCCAGGAGTAGCCAGGGCTTCATGCACATGAAGCTAGCTCGGACGAAGGAGAACAAGTACATCCTGGGCCAGAACAGCTGCCCATTCGACAGCGTGCCTGAGATCATCCACTTCTACTCAAGCCGCAAGCTGCCCATCAAAGGTGCTGAACACATGTCCCTGCTGTATCCCGTAGCCATCAGGACACTATAGTGATGCGGGCCACGGACTTGCATTCGTCCCTGCAGAACTCCCATGGCCACTGGCTGACTTTCTGTTTCTCTGGTCAGAACCTTCATCGTGGAAACATGAAACTGCTGATTCTTACTCACCTTGCCGGCCAACAGATTCCTTTTTTGAAGGCCTTCTTTGTATTTTCTCACGCAGACATATTTTGTTTATTGTATTTTATTTTATTTATGATGGACATCTGTTTATCATATCAGAGACTGACCTGGCAAGCATCACATCAGTAACTGTTTAGCACTTGACACTCTGAGAAAAAGAGAGGTACACCGTATCATTGGTCACTGCGATCAGCCCATCTCATTACCTCTTGTACTTTTGCTACTTTTGTTCAGTGACTGAGTTTGTTTTAGACAGGCATTGTTGATACCGTACTTCTTTGTCAAAGAGGACCTTGAAGAGGGGTAAGGGAAGCAACATTTACTGTGCATATTGAGCAAAATTGTCCATGTGGGCCCCATACAGTGGCCAGGGTATTAAAGTGACCGGCTCCAGATGATGAGTCCCGAGCTGCATGGAAACAAGAAGCCTGAGAGTGGTGCAGACTGATCTCTCTGTTGTCACAGTGCATGTTGTCTGCTATCCATCACTGAGCGGGCACATCACACCAATGACAGTGTAAGTACCATGATGGTGAGACAGGCAGGAAGAGCATGATGGATGGGTCAGCCCATCTGACACTGTACAATTGGCTGAGGCTGGGGTCCAATTGGACCAAATTACCCCTGCTACCCCTGTGTGGAATGGCTTTGCATTGGGAAAATGAAATATGCCTGCATTGTCTACCTCAGAAAATCAATTTCTTTTCCCCATCTGCAGATCAATAGGTACAACAGGATTGCAGACATCGATCTGCTCACCCCATGACATTCCCAATTCCTTTAAAGGGTGGTGTTGGGTGGACCGTGTTTCTTCTTTAATACACTTAATCTGAATGATGGAAAATAAAAAGCAGAATGTTTCCCTTTCTTTTGACCAGCAGTTGTATGTGTATCACTGTTATAAAGCTGTGTGATGTCAGTAAGATATTTGCTTGATGCCTTATAATGCATGGGTCTAATCAGTCCAATAGATCTGCTCATTTCCAATTCTGCTTCTAATGATTGTTCAGTGACTGTTACTAATAATGAGGTGATTCTTCATAATGTGCTGATCCTCTGGTTGGCCCATGAGCAGGTTCTGTTCTGATGTGATTGTGGTTTTAAGGACTTTTGCTTCAGCCTCGTTGGCTGAGGTGAGTGTGCACTTACTCTGACCGACAGACCGACCCCCTTCCCTCTGAGCCCACACATCGATCTCGGAGCAGCTTGTCTGAAGCAGATAAACACTTACCTTCAACCTGTCATGCTTCCACTCTGCATTAAAGCCCCCACGTGTGTATGAATGTGTGTGTAACATCAACTTTATGTTCATGCTCGCTGAATGCTTTTTAATTCATATGCAAAGCTTTGTACGAGCTCCAGAGTGTAACGGCGCTGATGCCTGTTCACAACTTGTGGTTTTGGTTTAGTTAAGCAACATAATGCTTGTTTTTTTTTGTCCCATTCCTGCTGTTTGTTTTTCTCCTAGCAGTAATATTTCCTGCTGGCAAGCAGAAGGAGCTGATTGCTCAGAGAACACCAACATGAACTCATTCTAATGAGAATGCATAACGTTATGCTTACGCAACACATTCTCACACCCGGAGCGGCTAAAACTGACGAAGGGTGACCAAGCGTTTGTTTCTGACGCATTGGGAGCCCCGACGCTGTGCCAGAGCGTCACTTTCTGACGCTCGCAGTAAAACGGGGATTCCACCAACATTCAACCTTCCCCTCACCCCCATCCTAACCTTAACCCAGTTTCTCGTTCTAGATTCCCTGTTAAGCGTGTTTGATAAGAACAACTAGGATCAAAGTTTTGCATTCGCAGGTGGGTTAAGGTTAGGATGTGGGTGAGGGGAAGGTTGAAATGCAAGAAGGTAAAGGTCACAATTTGGTGAAATCTCTGCTCTGGTACAGCACGTGGTCACACTTCGTCAGTTTTAGCCGCTGCCACTTCGACCTCAAGGGATAAACCATC
>NC_091749.1:74606232-74608732 GCF_043380555.1 Nothobranchius furzeri
TGCGAGGTTCGTGGTTAAGCTGGTCGGTTCCAGATGAGTAACAGGATTTTCCAAAACCAACAGGTCATCCCAGGAGGAAGTGTGAGTAACTATGTTATCCAGATAAATGTTGCACAAAGGAAGTTCTGGCGCCACTAGATGGGTTTGGGTAACCTCATCCAGAACTGGAGTGATGGCAGCGGCTGCGCACACCGCGGCCTCACCGGGTGGTTGTGCAGTAGTCTGAGGAGACAGATATCTTTCTAACATGTTAACATTAGGAACACAAATTTTCCTGCGACGGTCTGTGATGTTTTTAGCTACTGGTTTACACCAATTTCTCAGAAACACATCATTCTTAATAACATAACCAGTAGTTCCATTTATTTTCTTTCCCACATGCTCAAAGCAGTCGGTCAGAGTTTTATCAGACCGTTGTTCCGCCTCCAAAGAAGCCGGACTTAGCGGAAACATGTTGGACAACACTTCATTTGTGACCAGATGAGTGGAAGAAGTTGTTTCAGCGGGATTAAGAACATCACTCTGCGAATCGTCAAACAAACTGGAGAGATCCAAAATCTCATGCGCTCTCTTAGCTTGAGATCGGGTACACACACAAGCGGGGAGCACTCCTGCGGGAGTCTCCTCACACTCTCCGGGTGCGATGTTCTCTTTCACCACTGGGGGAGGAATGACCGCACCTCCAGCCAAGTCGTTCCCTAATAAAAGAGCCACACCTTCCACAGGCAAGGAAGGGCAGACTGCTACTTCACACGACCCAGTAAAAAGTCCACTCCTTAAGTAAATTCTGTGAAGCGGGCGAGAAACAGGCACAGCATTTACTCCAGCCAACAACACGGAAGAGCCGGTAGAGCTCAAGTCATCAAATGGCAACACTTTCTGTGAAATTAACGTTTGAGAAGCCCCAGTGTCTCTTAAAATCTTAACAGGGGTCAGCTTTTCACAGCTTTCTGTAAGAGACACTTGTCCTTCTGACATGAAAGGACCAAAACCACGGTTATTTTCTCCCGACTTGGAGACAAAACCCACGGGCTGCGCAGCAGACCCTCTTTTTTCATTCCTCCGCTTGAGGATTACACAATCTCTCGCGACATGCCCCACCAGGTGGCAATAATAACAGCGAGGTTTCTGAGGACGAGGAGGAGAAGGAGAGTTTCTAAAAGGTGTTACTGACACAGGGCGAGCAGATTCACCCTGATGAACACCACCAACACGGTGCGTCAACACAAACTCATCCGCCAGTAGGGCGGCTGAGGAGAGAGAAGAGACTTGTCTTTCATTTAAATATAATGCCAACCTCTCTGGCAAACACTTCTTAAATTCCTCCAGGAGAATTAGCTCTTTAAGATCCTGTAGAGTTTCAACCTTTGAGGCAAGGATCCATTTCTCAAACATCAGAGCTTTTTCTCTAGAGAACTCAACATAAGTTTGCGTGGAGAGTTTTACATTCTGTGACCGGAACTTCTGACGATAGGCTTCAGGAACCAACTCATAAGCAACAAGAACAGCAGCTTTCACTTTATTATAATCCATGCTGTCAGATAAAGAAAGAGAAGCAATTACCTCTTGAGCCTTTCCGGTTAACTTACACTGCAGCATAGTGGACCACACCTCTTGGGGCCAGTCTAAAGCAGCAGCCAGACGCTCGAATGTAGCGAAGTAGCTGTCAACCTCGCTCTCCCGGAAAGTCGGCACCAGAACAAGGCACTTGCTGATGTCACACTCGTTTCTCTGTTTGTCCATGGACCTCTCGTGCTCATAGTTTGTAGTAGAAGAAACACCTCCTCTTGCTTGGTATTCCAACTCCATACGTTTCAGTTTTAACTTTGTTTCAGCCTCGATCTCACAGCGGCGGATCTCCAGTTCGATTTGCTGCAATCGGGACTTTTCCTCAGCCTCATACTTCATGCGGGCCAGCCTGAGACGAAGACGTGCATTCTCCATACTAGCCGCAGAGGAAGTGGTGGATAAACTCTCTCCTGTGAACGGCGTCTGCCGCGAAAGAGCGTCCTGTTCATCTGGGACAGAAAGGCGCTCGGGTGCAGCACCCACAGGAACGGAAGTAGCAGCTTTCACAGTCTGTCCATCCTCCATGTCCTGTTTCAGGGGCAAATCAGAAGAGTCACTGAAAGGAGGTTGTAACAAACCTTCCTTTTCCAACGCGGCCATCACAGAATCCTTTAAGTCCTTTTTCAGCAGGTTCTGGATGCCTTGGAGACCGAGGTGTACAGCCAACTCCGCCAGTTCGGTCCTTTTGAAGCTTTCGACCTGGTCCCGAGAAGGGGCAGCCAGAAACTCCTTTAAATTAAACATGCTCACGTTAGCACAACAACACGGGTACTCAAATCACACCACCAATCACGTTAACGTAACAAATGAATCAATAACAAAATAAAATCCCGGACGAGCCCCCAATATGTTACGACCTCAGCCTGGTCTAGGTTCAGGGAGGCCTAACACAGGAACGTGAGAAAAGAAAAGGAACAATCTGACACCAAGT
>NC_091749.1:74639126-74676626 GCF_043380555.1 Nothobranchius furzeri
AACCATCGGTGCCACCCATGCACAAAGTTGTGCCTCACTTGGGCCACCCCATTTTAAAAGATCTGGACACGCCACTGTGTGATGAGAACCAGCTAGAACCTTTCCTGGATTATATTTCATTACAAGCTGTGCCAACATTGTTTGTTCCACACCAGTAAACAGTTAAATAATTAAATGAGGTTTATTTTAAAAGAAAACAAGCTGATCATTATCTGCACAAACCGATGAGACGTGGCCTCTGATTTATTTCTTCTCGGTTTATTTTTAATTCTTCTTAGTGGCTACTATCTTGGCATATCATTATTTAACATGTTAAAACCAATAATACTTATTTTAACCTAGCAATGGGTTAGTTCAGCTTCTAAAGCGTCTACATACAAAATTGTACTTAAAAAAGGTGACAATGGTACATACCTTTATTTTGTGTCTTACTTCTTCCTCCTTTTTCCTCTTTCCATACTGCACACACCCAAGGGCTTTGACAGACTTAATTTTGTCACTTGACATGACCTGCCCGTGGACCCTGAAGTGTGCACGTGTCATGTGACTGCTGTCAGCTCCTCAGTTTAGTAAAACATGTACTTATCATACTTTATATTATTGTTAACATTATTTAAATCCAAAGGGAAGGCAGTGATGGGCAATGATTGTTTTTTCTGAGGCCAAGGGTGCCTGGCAGCACTCCTCCAGCAGATGGAGCCCTCAGGCGGCTGCCTAGATGTTCATATCTAGTTGCCTGTGAAACATGGTGGTCCTGATGCAGTCAACTCAGTGGTGGTCCCATCTGTTGACACTGATCATTCAGATATCTACAAGAAAAAAAAAGGCTCAAATCCAAAACAGTAAATTTCAAACAGATATTAACGTACCATGGCAAGCCATACTAGACATGTTAACATAAAACAATCATTTAGCTTCAGCAACTGATGGGCTTGTTTTCTAGGCTCAATAAAATTCACAATTTTATGGATGAAATAACTAAACACCCCTTCGTAAATGTCCACTGTGGAGCCATGCCAGTAGAAGTGTGAACACATGGCAGCTCATGTTTTCATGGTTCCTGCATGTCTTCCAATACATTAAATGTGAACACATTCATAGTCGCCTCATTTGCTTTAACCCTCCCATTGTCCTAATGGGTGTGACCCCGCGAGGAAAGTTGACCCTCGAGCAGGATTGATGGTTTATTCCTTGAGGTCCACGTGGCAGGGGTGAGGCCCCAATACACAGTCATGTATTCTTGACCGTTTTAGTCATATTTTTAATGTTAAATCCTGGATTTTGAGGTTTATTCTTCAGGTTTGCCTCTGCCCTCATTTCTTCTGAAGGGTGTGAACCCTTTCAGATCCACCTGATCCACTTTTCTACGGTTAACCTACAAGCAACAGAAAAAGAATAGTTAATCATTTAAAAGCTAAATATTAATTAACTTCTTTAATCTTGTCAGATGATGCAAAATGCTAAAACTGCAAGTTCAAAAAACTAAAAACTTTACAACCTGGCTTTCAAAAAATATATGGAAATTTTATGTTAACATTTCTTGTGATGCTTAAGGCATGCAGTTAGGTAATACATATACATTATTCCATTTAAAACACCTAAACATTGCTTGTGATGTGGGGAGAAATGGTGGTTTGGATTTAACACATGTGCACAATTCCATAAGTTTCAATGCAAAGGTAGGCCAGCATGGCGTATTGTCAGAGCACCGGCCCTACACCCACCTTGGCTCACGACCACGGAAGGCTCTGACAGTTAACATCCAGGAGAGAGCAGAGGGCCTCTGCTAGTAGAAGCTAACCGTTAGCATTATCAACTCAGCTTGTATGATTTGTGGAGATAAATCATGAACTTTGCAGAGTTGAAAGGAGGTAGCAGAAGAACGTTGTTACCGTTAGCTTATCAGAGGAGATATGTTTGCATCCATGAATATTAATGAGTAGGACTCATTGCACCTTTAAGCCCCTCCCCCTTCTGATCCTGCTGAAAGCAGCGCTTCTCAGTCGTCATCACCCACCCCAAGCCGGGAAACCGAGCTAAAACAGTCGTCGTCACATCATGCAGTTTATTCATATATATGTATTTTTAAAACTTACCCGTCCATGGGAAATGTCTCCAACTCCATTTGTTTAACATCCATGTTGAAGGCGGTGATCAGGTCCAAGGTCAAACCTTTGCTGGTCTTTGAGGCGTTTTTTGGTCAGTTTAGCCCGTGAGCTTCTCTTTACTTTCGTCTGAGTAGAAGCAGGCAGTTGTGGAATCTGTATTTTATGGCTGTGAAGCAGTTGTAGCTACCCTGTGATTCACCGTCTTTGACCAGGTACAGTCCAGGTACTTTCACAAATACACATGTGCACACTGACATCTGTATGTAAGCTAATGCTAACGATGTTATGTCGTGAGTCACCCAGCCACTTTAACTCTACGGTCAGTACTCCATGCATAATACACCTGATATATGTACGTGTGTGCTTACATGGTCATGCCTGTATTTAAAGATATCACTTGGACAGTAAAAAGTAGTTGTAGCAGAACAGCCGATACTTTTCATATGTATTATTACTTCTACGTTTCACAACCCCACCCATAAGGCTTACTGTGTATGTGGTGTACACATAGGAACTACTTGTTTCTTGTCCTTTGCTATTGCATTCTTGGCCACTTTTGTACTACTTAGCCGTCTGTCTCAACTGTGGTAATGCAAGAATTCCCCCACTGTGGGATCAATAAAGTCTTATTTTATTGCTAATGCTGAATGAAGGTCAAATAAAATTGCATGAGGTTCTATGGGACGGGGGGGGGGGGTGTATTGCATACATTACATTACACAGCAGGGCGAGACCATCCCAGATAACAAATAAATCACACAGTTCTTGATTAGAAGAAAACTCCAGATGCTGGTTCTGAATAACTCCAAGTCTGCTCACATTAAGCCAGACCCCAATACACCGGCCTGTACCCTAACCCTCCTATGCCTCATAGGAGTGAACGGATGAATAGAGCTTGTCTACAAGATTCTCACAGCCAAAAGACTTTAAACAATAACAAGCAAAATAGCAAAAACCCATTACCCTAACCCAGCACTCAGAATCATTGGAGAGAATCTAGATAGTGAAATCCCAGATCTTTTATCATAGAATGACAAAACAGCTGATGAAGACAGGTTTGGCTAAAATGCAAGTGTGCCCCATGGGGGCTGCTGAAAGTAAACTCTTCAGAGCCTCCCATGCTGGGATTGTTGGCAGAAGCTGTGATGAATCCAGGACTTTACGTTAGGGTATACCAGAAGACGAATATGCATCTAAATGTATTTCCTTGTTTATTTAAACTATCCTTCCATCTCCCCTCAGTCTAAAGTACAGCCTGTTTGCCTCACTCTGCTGCAGCTCTGCTCCTCTCCAGAGAAGCCCCTTCAAGGCCTAAAGCACCTGGGATGAAATGCATCAAAGAAGCTTTTGTGGATAAAAGGGGTGTGTTG
Source organism: Nothobranchius furzeri (assembly GCF_043380555.1). NCBI lineage: Eukaryota > Metazoa > Chordata > Actinopteri > Cyprinodontiformes > Nothobranchiidae > Nothobranchius > Nothobranchius furzeri. The sequence continues at coordinate 74,642,605 of NC_091749.1, forward strand.
AAAAAGAGGAAGAAAGAGTAAAAAGCATGGCTTGAAAGCAATGAATGGGCAACAAGGGTATGAAATGGCCTTGGATCCTACAGAAGCTCATTTCATATTCTGCTCAGTCACGCCTGGCAGAAAGCAATCTCAGGTAACAGACCTCATGCTAATATCATGCGAGTTGCCTCCATTCAGAAAGACAAAAGTGTACAGAGACTATTATGCTAACCAAGTCCTGTCCTCCTGCCATGGGGTGTTTGAGGATTTCATCTGCAGAGGAGACTGTTGGTATTGTTTTGCATGTCTGTGAAAGCTTGATTAAATGAGCGTTTGCACATTTTCAACAGCCTTGGCACTGATGATTTCCATTGCTTTGGTATATTGTGGGTAATGACACGGTGTAGGACCTCCCTCATTATCCAAATCCCAGGTGCTGCGGGAGTAATTGGGCAGAATTGTGCCCGTTTCAAAGCTGCAGGTGGGATTCAGTGGGGAGATCTCCTGTTTGTTGTTTATTATCTGCCTCTGCTTCAGAGGTGGCTTTTCACAACTATGCATCCTCCGTTACTGCAACAACAACACGCATGTTCTGACTAAGAACCAAATCCAGAGAGCTTGAAAAAAAGCCACCTTTCACCAGAACAGCTCTGATTATGGGATGGCTTCTAACACCTGTATAGCCTTGGCTGTCCTTCAGAGGTAGTTTCACAAACATCATGATCGAATCACCTGTTGGTCTTCATGTAAACTTAGATTCATTCAGTGAACAGATGAATGGATGAGTGTTTCTGTGCTGCAGTGGTCAACTCCACTGCCGTGAATAACCTCACAACTCCAGAAACAACTCCAGAACATAACATTTACAGTAATGCAGAAGTAAACGTACAAGAAATAAAACAAAAAGATATTTTTAAAGAACAAAATACAAATTCAGCGTCACTTATTTTTAGGTCAGCTAATGACAGCTGAGGGCAGGGACATAAGAAAAACAAAGTTCTCTGTCCAACTACTACAAGCTGAGTGACCAAAGTTTAATTTCACACGTGTGAAAATCCTCAGTGTTTAGTGATGCTGCTTCAAATGCACAATGAGGTGGGACAAATTAAACGTCCCCAGTTCTGTTCCACCATGTTAAACTTGTGCCTGACAAGCAGGGGCGTAGCACCAAATTCTGGGCCCTAGGTACAAGTCTTCTAGGTGGGCCCCATGCTCAGTTGTTTAATATCTCTCTTACACATTTTTTGTCATGCTATAAGACAAGATAATAAATATGATCTTACTTTAACCTCTATATTGAGCAAATACAAATGCCAGCATAATAAAAGTGAAATGCCCAGACTTCACATATAATTATTTTTATTTGCCAACAATGTGTTCAAACAAAAATCCTGGAATTTATTTTCCAGTAAATGCCCACTGACGGGTCTTCATGTTAGCAAAATCACTTATGAGATCTTTAAAGTCCAATCCTTTGGCTAATTGGCTTTCAATAGAAAGAAGAGCTAGGCTGTTCAGTCTATCCTGGGACATTGTTGATCTCAAATAATTTTTCACCAGTTTCAGTTTGCTAAAAGCCCGTTCACCCCCAGCAACAGTCACAGGTAGTGTGCAAAATATCCCCCAGTCCAATACAAACTTATCCAAAAATGCTCTGTAATTGCATCCTGTAGATGGCATTAAGCAGCTCAAGAGGAGACCGAATGTGTGGAAATGTGGCACCAGATATCGTTCTCAGGTGTAGCATCTCATTCTCAAAATCAGCTGTGAGATCCTTGTAATATTTTCTCATCAGTGCCTGGCATGATGTCTTCATCTGCTCTTCAGTCATGTCTGTCATGGTTCAGAAAAGGGGCAAATGTTTCACATAGGGTTGCTGTGGTCTGAAACCTTACACTCAAGTCACTGATGATGGCATCCATTGCAACAAAAAATATGTTGTATCTGAATGCATCCTCCAAAATATGACCTAACATGTCCTTTCAGATAAATCTGCTGCTAATGATTGCTTGTAAATTGAATAACAATATATATTGATATATTAAATACATATGACATGAAATAAACCAGGTTCTCTCTGTGAATGTAATGTTCTCTAAATTTTATAATCCCTGCATTATCAGCCAAATTATAAGATTGTCCGTTTTCAAGATCAAATATAAAGAAATTTAAAATAGGCTTAAAATATCTAACCAAGTCAATAACAATCCTCTAACACCAGTGTCATCATGCTATAGAAAAACAGTGGCAGCTTCTCATTCCTGAGATTACCACGAATCCATCGATACCAAGTTTGTCCTGGTCCATGACCGGGAAGGAGCTGAAATATCCACACAGAGTGAACCTGTTTTTACTGCGAGGTCCGCAAATTAATTGGCGGCGGACACCCGCGATAATAATTCTGATTAATATATATATAAATTAATTAGTGTTATCACTGATAACACTAATTAATTTATATTTGATCTTGATGGTGAAACTAAAGGCGTTTAACACTGAACACCTAACATGAATGCAGCTTCTGAGAGCTAGCTAATATCAGCTAAAACTGTGCTCTGCTGCTGCTCACCGTCCTTCTTGAAAAACCTAGTCAATACTTGCTTCTGTTCAATTAACTTGTTCTCCTTCTTTTCTTTTCTGGAAGCCAGATTTCCCTTTCTTGGGAAAAGACATGACTGACTCTCCTGCCTCCAGCTCTGTCGGCATCTGCGATGTCTCCTTAGCTGTACATGCGGCCGTGCAGCCCCTGGCCGCTGGTGTGGACTAAACCACTTTGCACATTTTTAAGGGGTGATAGATGCCTCAGAGATTATTCAGTTATTATTTTTAAGGCGAAATTCTGTTTCTTAACATCTTTATCCAGGTAAAGGGAAGTTTATTAAGACATTAAGTAAGTTGGGGAAAAAAAACAACAACAATAAAACATTTTTATTCAAACCTGTCTCAGGGCCCCTCCCTGCAGTGGGCCCTGGGTAAAGGGTACCCTCCCCCCCCCCCCAGTCCGACGCCCCTGCTGACAAGTGTTGCACTGAGCCACGCTGAAATATACCGCCACACGGCCGACGTCACACGTGTGACTAGCTGCTTTGCTAGCATGCACTGCTGGGTAGAACAGCTGGAATTGAGTTTAAAGTGGAACGGACTGCATATATTGGAGATTATTTCAATGCAGTCTGGTATAATTTTTTGGGCCGATATCGGACCTATTTCCGATATCAATATCAGAACGGGGCATCCCCAGTTCAAAGGTCGATAAACACTTGTTAAAACACATCTGCAGTCACGTTAAAGCCGTTATGCCAAATCTACAGAAGAAGCTCGGCTTTGAACATAAACACGGTCACCAACACTCACCCCTCTGCTTGGGTATCCACCTGGAAACGCTTCTGCCGGAACCAGAAACCTGCGATGCCGGAGCAATGTGGAGGACCCAGGGAACCGACAACTGGTTGGTTGCTATAAATGTGAGAGAGCCACTTATTATTTTATGTCCACAATATATTCGTTGCTATGTTAGAACATTGTTAAGAAACACGAAAATATGTTTTAAGGTAAGTAGATTTCCAAATTTGCTCTAACAGCTTGAACTATTTATCCGGCATCTTAAAATAAATCCGTGCTCTCCTTCATCCAAAATGTATTTTACTAGAACTTATATTTACTAGAACTTATATTTGTACAAACTCAGATTAAACGCTGTACTCGTCGACCGCTCAGCTTCAAGCCCATAATTAAATGTTGAGGTCAGAAAGGGTTTCCAGACAGAACCGCTTCAGTGTTTTTCTACGTGATTACATGTAATCTATGTTTCTTCAAAGGGATTCATCTTCATGAAGACAGTTGTAGAAAAGCCTGATGCTACTCAGAAACCCTGAGTGGTATTTATTAGTGCATCAGCGTAGCCACCGAGGCGTCAAAGCACAACTCCTCAGCCCTCCACGAGCTACCCAACCGTCTCTTCTTTAGTGCTGAAAAGCCACTTTTATTCACTATTGTTGTGTTGAATCACTGCTACCGTCTCCTTCAGCACAGTGGACATGCTTTATTTTAAAAACGCCCTTGGAGGGGGAATTGCTGCAGGTGCGCGTCATAAAACGGTGGCCAGGACAGACGGACACAAAGAGCTGCGTTCATGAAAGGCCAATCCACTGATTGAGCCGTCACATCAGCAGATGCAGCAATAAAACCAAGCAGGGCAATTACTGTAGATGGTGGGGGTGGAGGGCTGATCTGCTCCCCCCTGAAACGCTCTAATGGGAGACGATGAGACAAAGTGTCTGCTGTAATAAAGCTGGTGGGCCTCACAGGAACAGGGCTCCTCCTATCTGCTTTCAAGCTAATGATTGAAATGTTGAACAGCAAAAACATTCATCAACACATCGATCCAAAGCAGAAGTTCATTCAGTTAAACTGTTCAGGGTAGAACTACTACACTGCCATCTAGTGTCTAGACTAGAGAACTACATGGGCAAACCCAACAGACGTCACACACAGCTGACTGAATACAAACGTTTTTTTGTGTTTTCTGATAAATCTCGGAAACCTTGGAGTTGCTGGAGCTCCAGAACCAGTCAGATGTTCCTACTTCTGGATCTCATCAATTTATCACAATTCCTCTAAAGCTTCAACACTGCTCCTCTGGCCAGCGTGTTGGGTTGTTTCTCTGCTCCAACTCACCTGGTTTGACTCAGAGCTGACCGACAGGCTCATGCAGAGCTGAAGTAACTGAACAGGTAACTCAATCAGGTGTGATGAAGCAGACACTGTGGTGCAGGGGTGGCTAACCAGTCAGAGACCAGAGCCACGTTTTACTGTGTGAGCCACATCGTTCACATGGGCGCGCACACACACGCACACACACACAGTACTAAAACTGCAGCCTGGTCATTTTTAACGATGAACATTGGGTGCACCGTCCACAAACAAAAGTGTAATTTACAAACCTGTTTTTCTGTTACTACATGCTGTTTTGGGTCATTTGAAACACAATAACTGCTAAATTTTACAGATACTGAAAGTAAAGCTTGTCCTGAGTGTAAGGTGAAGTTTTGTGCAAAAACATCTGGTCATAATCTGTTTTCTTCCATCACTGATTAATTTTTATATTATTTACATTTTCAACAGAATTTAATTTTCGTTATTTTTAAATTGTTCCTTGTCCACTTCATCCTTCGCTCAGGGTCACGGGGTCACGAAGCGGTCCGAGCAGAGATGCTGCAGCTGTCGATGTGAGAGATGGAGCTCAGTGATGACGGCCTGTGAGGGGATGTTTAATGAAACTTTATTTAATCCAAAGAAATGTTGTTCATCCTATCAAAGCAACATCAGCCAACCTCTCAGATAATTTGCTTCAATGTTGAAAGGAACCTGAGTGTTGGGTGTGTGTGTCTCCGTGAAGGTCTACAGATCTTAAATTGATCCTTTTGCCATCTCACCGGCTGCACTGTGGTTTCATGTCTCGCGCACACAACGTTCAAAATATATACGGTCATGTTTGTTTTCATGAATCCCAAAATGTTTTATTCGTTTTGAACATTTATCTCAGCCCGTATTTGCATAAGCAGGTTTTATACATGAGGCACCAGAAGTAGATCACACACAGCAACGGCGTCACTCTCCAACGATGCACTCTGAAGGTGTGCACACACGCGCACGCACATGCACACACACACATTAAAAACACAAACTCAGATACGACCCTAAGAGCCGCGGGGTGGCCGCCCCTGCTGTAGGTGAGTCCTCTTACTCTGAAAGGTGCAGCTTATTAATCATCCATTTACCTTCAAAATAAATGCTGTTTTCTTTGTTGATGTCTGTTTACAGAGTAAACAGCTAATGAATGATATCTGAAGTGAAATAAGACCGAAGCTGTAAACTTTATTATCGGAGAGCACTTTAAGAAGAAGAAGCCGTGGATCTGGGCTGAAACTGGTTAATGTTCGAGAACGAGGCAACACTCAAGTCCAAGTCCTATTTTCTCCATCACTGATGTGAAGTAGATCAGTCTCCATGTTGGGCTTCGTCCGTGGGGGTTTGGCCTTAGAGACCCGGGCCTCCAGCAAATATGAGCTCCAGGGCAGCCTGGATGTCGCCATCTGTGGCCTGCAGCGCCCTCAGCATCAGCTCTTCATCCTGGATCCCCATGTCCCTGAGCTGCTGCAGCTGGGACTGCCAGCGGCCCTGGCGACAGAAAAACCAGTTCAGAAAAATAATCCTGTCCAAACAACACCTGGCTACTGTTATTTACACCCTAATCCTGCCAGGCGCCGAGCACACGGCGCCGGCTTTAGATGGCTGCTCACCTGGAGAGCAGACATGTTGGTGGCCTGCAGAGCTTGTTGTAGAGCCTGGCTGAAGAGATCATTGCTGACTGGGGTGCCAGCTGGCATGGGGGCTGAGCCACCAGACGGGTCCACCTTCATCAATGAAAACACAAGAAAACAGGAGAGACTCGTATTTTGTTTCTTTAATTACATTTTAAATGAATAAAAAAATCTAACAGTTTTCCTTGCAGGATGTGGATTTGTGAGAGATGATGTTAGAAACCCAACGGGTCCTAAAATAGCTCAGAGACTTCTAGTGGAAGTCCAAGTCAATTATTTCATGAAAAAACTGAAAATCTGCTTAAACCTGCATTTTATTACAACTGTACTTAAAGTCACTTCTAGCCACGGCGCTAGCAGCTGCAGGCTGCAGCTGCACTAGACTACCCAGGTAGACTACAGCCAGACCTGTGGAAACAATAAACCACTTGTGTGAGGCCTGTCCGACAACAGGAAGTCAGCTAACACGTCTCTAAAGCAGCACAACGCGTTCTAAGGGACCAGAACAACCTATAAAGCTCCGCAGGCCTCACCTGGTCGAGGTTAAGGTCAGAGGTGAGGGACCATAGAAGGGATATATCTCACCTGGCTTGATGTTGTCGGGGTAACAGCGCTACTGTCAGGGGTGCTAGCGAGGGCCAGCGCAGTTGCTAGCTCGCTTTGCGTTATGGGTCGAGGACCTGCTGCTCCGCTGTGGCCCAGAGACACGGGTCGGACTCCTGCCGAGAGGCTGCCTCGGTTCGAGGGTCCGGCTGGACTCCCCTGTCACGCACACACGCATGCACACACACACGCACACATGTACGCACACGCACAAACACACACACACACGCACACACACAGGTACGCACACACACACGCACACACACACACACACACACACACACACACACACACACACACGCACGCACGCACGCACACACGTACGCACACACACAAACACACGCACACACACACACGCACACACACACACACACGCACACACACACGTACGCACAAACACACACACACGCACACACACACACACACGCACACACACGTACGCACACACACACACACGTACGCACACACACACGCGCACAAACACACACACACACGCACACACACACACACGCACACACACACACGCACACACACACACACACACACACACGATCATTCTCCACCCTAGCTACTCACAGAAGGAGGCTGGGATGCAGGGATGGACTTACGGACGGGAATTCCTCCTCATCATCTGACATGCCCTCAAACATGAAGCCTCCTGTCAGAAGACAGGAAAGCAAAAACAAGGAGCTTCAGTGAAACCAGGTGTGTTGGCTCCTCCCTTTCAGTGACGCACACTCCACCACACCTGGCATGTCGCTATAGGAACTGGCAGAGACGTTGCGAGAGGAGCTGGCGCTGGACTGGGCGGGCATGCTGCCAGCCACCGAGTGCAGAACCAGGATGATGGCGTTGACGAGAGCCGGATGTGAAGCGATTAATCTGGCGGACAGACGTAGTTCTGGTACAGAATTTCTCACAAGTGCTGAAGAGCAATACGGGTCAAACTCACATGTCCAGCATGTTTGGGTCTGTGAACTGCACAAACAGGTCTTTGTCTTGAAGCACTCCTGGATGGTCCAAAGGGAGACGGTCAGAACCACATCATCTACAGCAGCTGGATACAAGTGAGTCTTACCTAGAGCAACCGGGTCGGACCTGAGCCCAGGTGTGGCCACGAGGATCTGATCCAGGGACTCTTTGTTCGTCAGCATTTTATAAACCTGAAGATGAGAACAAAGAGGTTTGGTTCTCCTAATGTTCTAGTTCTGGTTTAATCCCTTCAAACAGAACGTAGGTGTGGATTAGGATTAGACCAACGTTAGCAGGTGTATAACTTCCTGTGAACGGGGTTCTGTTACATTAGGATAAAGGAGCAGATTAAGATTCATGATATTAAAAGTTGAGCCCAGCTAAAGCATCTGGTTTTACACGTCAGACGCACCTGAGCCACACCTGAGCAACACCTGAGCCACACCTGAGCCACACCTGAGCAACACAGCCTTTCCAGCTGAGTGGTTACGGATCAGCTGTTTTCATCATCATCATCACCTTTCGTTTCTGTTCTTTCTACGTTTGACAGATTCAGGTCTTCGGCGTTCCTTCCACACAAATCCAATTTTCTCCATTTACCTGTTTTCCTACCAGCAGGAAGCTTCTCCGGGGAACAAACCGCTTTAACTCCCTGAGTACTGCGGGGTGTAACGGGTTTAATTAATACAAGACCGTTTAAAATAAAACCAAAGAAAACGTTTTACACGGATGTAGTTTCATTTCTGGAGTCTGCTCCTCCTTCTGAAGGCGGCCTTCATGAATCTGTCTCCAGATTTTAAACTTCTCCAACACGCTGGGCTCAAATTTAAGATGAGATTTTCGGCTTTTCATATGTTTATGTTTATTTATTTAGCAGACGCTTTTATCCAAAGCGACTTACAATTTATAACCTATAGGGCGTGTTGTGATCTGTGGGGGAAACCGGAGTACCCGGAGGAAACCCACGCATGCATGGGGAGAACACGCAGAAAGGCCGCAGCCGAGTTTCCAACCTGCAACCTTCGCGCTGCGAGGCAACAGCGCTAACCACTGCGCCACCATGCAGTCCAGTGTGAACTGATCTACGAGATAAATTACAGCATAAAGGACATTTCCCCTACTTAACATATAGAAAAAGCTTAATTAGGGGGGGGGGGAAGGGGGACAACATCAAACACAGACCATTTACCAATGCAAACACATTCATATTCATGTGAACAGCTCTGACCTTCAGCTCTTGCTGGGTAGGTTCGCGGCCGAGTGTGAAGCGGCTGGGATGAGGATCAGCACCTCCAAATCTGAGACCATGGTTCTCGACCGGGAAAGGGTGGCTTGCCAACTCCGGGTCGGGGGAGAGGTCCTACCTCAAGTGGAGGAGTTTAAGTATCTCGGGGTCTTGTTCACGAGTGAGGGTAGGAGGGATCGGGAGATCGACAGGCGGATCGGTTCGGCGTCTGCAGTGATGCGGACGCTGAGCCGATCTGTCGTGGTGAATTATTATTATTATTTTTTTTTCTGGAACGGCGCTGCTCTGGGCGGCTGCATGTTGGAGTAGCTCTGTTGACTATATGTAAGTTTTGCCTTTTCTTGGGCATTTTTTCTTCTAGTTTCTCAAGAAAAACAGTATTTTTTTGGACACTTTACTTTTCTGTTTCTGGTGCTGTGAAGCTTGGAGGATTTTTACTGCTATTTTTTAGCTTTTTTCACTTTTTGAGCATTTGTTATGATGTGTAACCATGGCAACAAGTTTGTTTACAATCGGGAGGAGCTAATTAACATTGGAAAGGCTGAAATAATACCTCAACTGAAGCCACAAATCCCAGATGAACTAAAACGCAAGAAGCGTGGGTGCAGAGCGGGAGCCAAACGGAGACAGATAAAGAGGAAATTCAAACCATCTCTTCCATCGATCGTAATGGGCAATGTGAGATCACTGGCCAACAAGATGGAGGAACTCCAAGCCCTTTCGAGGACTCATCCAGAGTTTCAGCAGTTTCGGAACCGCTGGAGGAGGTAATGCAAAGAAGGATTCTCCAGAGAATCAAGAAAATGATGGACAACCCTGAGCGTTCTCTTCACAAGACTGTCCGACAACGGAAGAGTGTCTTCAGTCAGAGGCTTCTTCAGTTTGGCTGCAACACTGACCGCTACTGGAGATCCTTCCTGCCAACAGCCATTGTAATATACAACAAATCTTTGATGACTTGATTATTATTATTATTCTGAGCTACTACAGCAATCAATTTCCCTCTGGGATTAATAAAGTATTTTTGAATTGAATTGAAGAGGGAGCTGAGCCAGAAAGCCAGGCTCTCGATTTACCGGTCGATCTACGTCCCAATCCTCACCTATGGTCATGAGCTTTGGGTAATGACCGAAAGAACGAGATCGCGGATACAAGCGGCCGAAATGAGTTTCCTCCGTAGGGTGGCCGGGCTCAGCCTTAGAGATAGGGTGAGGAGCTCGGACATTCGGGAGGGACTCGGAGTAGAACCGCTGCTCCTCCGGATCGAAAGGAGCCAGTTGAGGTGGTTTGGGCATCTGGTCAGGATGCCTCCTGGACGCCTCCCCGGGGAGGTGTTTCGGGCATGTCCTGCCGGCAGAAGGCCCCCGGGTCGACCCAGGACACGTTGGAGAGGTTACATCTCCAATCTGGTCCGGGAACGCCTTGGGGTCCTGCCGGAGGAGCTGGTGGAGGTGGCCGGGGAGAGGACGGTCTGGAGCTCCCTAGTTGGGATGCTGCCCCCGCGACCCGGACCCGGATAAGCGGAGGAAGACGACGATGATGACAACGACAGCTCGGTTGCTTCAAGCACAATTTTGAGCAGTTTCTAGTATATGAATTGCTTTATTTGCTGTTTCCATGTTTCTTTTCTATATGTGGACCTTAAAATCCATCTTACAGCTGCAGAACTCTCTTTGGACAGAAACATATTTGTCTTACCGTGTTTATTTATTTATTGTACTTTGGGAGTTCTGCTCCACAGCTGATGAAGGTTGTGCTGCCCACTATTTACCAACAAAGCTCTAAATGTGAGTTGATACCACAATGTGCTGAAATGCAAATATGAACACGTGTCCTTTCAGAGGGATGTGCATGATATGTATTTAGTATAATCACTAGTGAGGCACCGATGTGAAATTTTTGGGCCGATACCGATAAACTGACATTAATGCTTCTAAAACCAGCAGACTTTGTATAGATAAAAGTTATTAAAGCTGAATTTACTTTATTATGTACGCACAACACACACATTTATGGTTCCGAGATGATTTCATTCACTGTTCACATGACTAAACAATTACACATCACCCCCCCCCCCCCCCCCCACACACACACACACCCTCTGAAACAGGCAGACAAATGGCAACTAGTTGGAACAAAGATTGGTAGATAATATCGGCCCGGTTTCATTTATCGAACTGATACCGATACGTTAAAAATGACTAACAATGGCCGATACCGATATGCTGTCCATCCCTAATAATCACCATCTGATTAATTATATATTTGCACTGAGAAGGACTTTTTATAACTACCAACACTAAACTTGATCACTTGTGCCGGCTTCAGATGGAACGTAGAGAGCTGTGAAGGTAAGATCCAATCTAGGTTTGTAATTAAAACCGGAAATATCAAATGTGTCATCTATAATGATCACCCATAACTCAAATGCAGCTCTTTTAGATGTTGAATACGTGTCTGATACTCAGCACAGCTCTGTGAGGTCCATGGATCCTCTACTTACGGAGTCTCTATAGGCTGAGCTGAGAGAATGAAGAGCAGCGTGGAACACCTTGAACTCCCGAGCTGCAGTTGCTCTGTTCACAGGTTCTACGCAAATACAAAAACAAAATGACACACATTCAGATTCATGAATGCATTCACGTTTGTTTTAAGTGACACACAAGCGGACAGAGACCTGGACTGCTCTCTGGCTCTGGCCACATCCTTTTGAGGACATGTAAGGTGGATCCTGGCTGAACTCCACAGGCATCCAGCGTCAGATCATCCTTTAGCTTCCGGCCACAGTGAACCAGCTCTGGTCAAAGCACAGACAGGACAGTTAAAAACTCCATCTGACTACCTGCAGCTCATGCGGACAGACCTATTAGTTCAGGGTCCGGGACGGAGTCCGGAAGCTGAGCTGCTACCAGCTGCTTTAAGGTGGCCACTCTGTATCCTCCAGGTGGGACGTCCCCTGGCATCATCTCTGGGAAGTGGAAAGTGGATTTGGGCTGATCCACCAGCTTCAGGGACAGGTGCCAATCTGAAGAGGCCATCTCGAACTTCTAATGACAGAAAATACAACATCCACATTCCTGGATTACAGAGATCGATAGAAAACGATGCTAAAGCGAGATGTTCCTCACGTAAAATGTTACACGAGTGTACGTCTGTTTACACATAAGTTTCCCAGAATAGCCAAGACATAATGTAAACCAACACGGTTCACTAACATTATAAAACCTAACACTTCTTTTCTGCAGGCTGACTAAGGAAACTGTCGACTAGCTGCCTAGCATGTCCTTCAGAAACAAGCGATTTGCTACGTTAAACGTGAAAGTTTCATCCAGTGTGATCAATTAGAATTACTTAACTAACGTTTAAATAACACAGACCTGTCAAACATAAAGGCTAGAAACGCCGAGGACGATGGTAAAAGTGACTCACTCACCGTTTGCTGTTGACAATCAACTCACTTCCTGCTTTTGGTCACGTGGCCTGTGTTGCGTTTCAGTGCACTGTCTGAATGCTGGAACTTTTAACATCACCAAAGAAGCGCAACTCCCCTTTTCACGCTAAAGAAACATTCGTTGATATTTGTTCTCATAATTTGTGGCAAGTTTAATAAATCGAAACAGTAAATGATAGATAGATAGATAGATAGATAGATAGATAGATAGATAGATAGATAGATAGATAGATAGATAGATAGATAGATAGATAGATAGATAGATAGATAGATAGATAGATAGATAGATAGATAGATAGATACATAGATAGATAGATAGATAGATAGATAGATAGATAGATAGATAGATAGATAGATAGATAGATACGTTAACGTTAACATAATACCCTCACCTGTTCTTTTACAAATAAACAAATTAAATAAAAGTACATATTGTTTTGTGTAGATAAAGTAAAATACCCCTTATGTAACTATTATTTCCGTAAATAAAGAACAAATGTGTATTTTCTAAGTAGTTATAGTAGTTAAATGAGTTAAAATATACAGTAACATTTAACGAAATTAGGGTTTTTATAAAAAAAACTATTTCTGTTTAATAACCTTTTTATGAATAAGCATCAAAGTCAGTAATACATGACTAGGATGGTGTGATGACGGGCTCCAGCCGTCCAGTAAACGGTTAACCCCGTGTGTGGGGGTCGGTACCGGGGGAGGCTCCGCATGACATCACCGCTGGACAAAGCAACAAGGAGTGGTTTCTTCTAGGAGAAGCTTCCCAAATCAATGAAACATCCCGAACTCGGACGATTGTAGATTTAGAGACGAACCAGAGTGGAGCCGGTTTAGAAGAGCTGACTTTGTGGAGGAATGAAGTTCTGCAGAAGATAACTCCTCAGAGAGAGAGAGAGAGAGTCTCCGCCGCTGGACGGTCGGTGAGTTTCGGGCTTTGCCTCCAGAATACGGTCATGGTTTATAAATAAGTATCTAAACGAGCAGAAACCAAGGAGATGCGAGTATTCATGGAGTTAAGAGTGTTTAACTTCGGTGAGAAAACGAGCAACAGCTGTGGAGGAAATAAGAAGTCACTGAGCAGCAGGAGGACCAACTTCTGCGTTCAGGCTCGAAACTCGCCTTAATTCAGCTTTTTTCTCTCTGTGGGAGAAACTCAGAGGGTCTCCAAGCCCCTCCAGCATCTAAAGGTGATGAAAACTACAGCATGAACGCGCAGACTGCGCCCTCCTCTCACCGGAAACCCTCCTGCACCAGCATCAAAGCCATAGTTCAGATGTTTGGGGTTGGAAAGGCCTGCTAAGGAAAGTTTTGGTCAATAAAGTCTCATTTCTAGAGCTTGTTATTCTACCATGGTGACTGCAGGGACTTTTAAATGGCTCTCAACTGGGATGAAGTATTGTGCGCTAATATAACAGATATAATGCGCATTAATAGGCTCCTCTCCTTATTAAGACAAAGTACAGCCTGGAGAAATGGAAAGCACTCAATTTAACATTATTGGGAAAATTAATACATTAAAATGGTGATTGTGCCACAATTTAATTATTTGTCAATGATGCTTCCGATTTAAATAAGTGAAGAGTATTATTCTCACTGTAATCAGATGGTAAAGGATTATCTATGGAATGGAAAGAAACCAAGGATAAATCAACAAAAACTGTACGTAACAAGAAGGGACGGGGGTCTTGCTTCGCCAAATGTGGAGCTGTATAACATCGCCTTTGAAGTGGCTAATTTAACAAAAAATGGTGGTAAAGAGGACTTATTTAGGATGGGTAGCTCTAGAAAAATAATTTACTGCCCCCTTTTGGCCTTTAGAAGCTGTGTCACAAAAAAGAGCACAAAAGAAGGAAGCTGAGTATAAAGAGAATAATCCAATATTACAGCGTTCTAAAAATATCTGGACCAAATGGCACAAATGGTTAAAGATAGCCCAGTATAAACAATTATACTCATCAATTTGGTATAACCCAGCAATAAGGGTGGGAAAGGAAGTCATCTGCTGGAATACGTGGAGAGAGAGGGGCGTGAGAAAATTAGAGGATCTAATCGACAACAGATTATCAGGACTTGAGGCTACCATTTAACGTGGATAATATAGGTAACTTATGGAGATATTTCCAGATAAGAAGTAGCTTGGACAGTTTGGTTAAGGAGCTGCCGGAAGAGGACGATGTTGTACAGCTCTATTTGAAATGGGCAGAAAAGTATCAGTCAGCATCTATGTTTTATAAGATGGCAGCCACAGTATTATATGGAAATTATGATGGCTTAAGGCATGCTTGGCAGAGGGATTTAAGCATAAGGTTGGATGGAGATTCATGGCAAAGGATAATGTCCAATATGGGATGGTTTACCAGGGAAGCACGAGGAAAGCTGACACATTATAAGATAATCCATAGATATTATATTACACCGGTTCGTCTTTATAAAATGAGTTTAATGAAGAATAACCCTAACCCTGCAAAAGGCAGGAAGGTACTTTTATTCATTCTGTGTGGTCATGCTATGTTGTTCAGCCTTTTTGGAAAAAAATACTGAATACAATGCAAGAGTGGTTGGGTATACTGCTCCCGGAAACCGCTCGACTTTGTTTATTAGGAGACTTATCGTGTGTACCGAGTATATCTACAACGGCAGGGGCCTTGGCTCTTACAGGCTTTACGTCAGCAGCTAGAGTCATACTGCGTAAATGGAAAAGTTTGAGGCGCCTGCTTACGAGACTGGATAATAACGATGACAGAGATTGCATCTTATGAACTATTAATTGCTAAAATGAAGGGAAAAAAGTCATATTTTGAAACCTGGAATGAATTTTTGTTTTTTATTGGTAAAAAGTTATAAAAGTTGTTGGATAGCATGTTTTGAAATGATTATGAATGGTGGTTGTGAGTGGTTTTGAGTTAGCCTGTACTGCAAGGGGGTGGGTTATTTGGGTATTTTGTTTTTGTTTGTATGTAAACATTTGGAAAACTTAATAAAAAAACTTGAATAACAAAACAAAAAATTAAAGTTTCATATTTTAAATGGTTCAGTGAGCGACCTCAGTATGAAGACATGGAGATTAGTTTTCATTGCACCAAATCCAAACGGGTACACATCCTGAATGGATTAAAGCCAAAGTGGTTTATGGTACCAATAATTCATAAAAGCTGTGAGGCAGTGTAGTCAGGGTTCTTATGAAAGCGGCTAGTGACTGGTGATTTGTCCCTACGTGGGTCTGTGATGGGCTGGAGACGTGTCCATGATGTCCCTCGCCTCTGGCCCATGACTGAAGACGGACACCAGCTCCCCATGACCCACCTGAAGACTAAGAAATGAGGCAACCTTGACATTACCATCCACCAGTAATGATGAACAAACATCCTGTTACTTTGTGAGTAGGTCGTGTGGAACCGCAGCAACCATGTTAATGGTTTATCCTGTTAAAAGGGAGTTTTCCTCTCCACTGTCGCTGCATGCTTGCTCAGTATGAGGATTGCTGTAAAGACTCTGACACTAGTCAGTGACTCGATGCGACCTGCTGGGTTCCTTATATAGGAAACTTGTTACTGATTGGCTTAATGACCTGACCTGTATTGTTTACTGTGTGCAGGTCCTTGAGGCGACTCGTTGTGATTTAGAGCTTCATAAGGTGTCCGTCACATGGATGACAGCCAACTACACGTTTAGCCTTCTGGCTTTACTTTGGAAATCAAATTAGCCAAAGAGGCGTTGCAGATGAATTCTTCTTATTGGTTAAATGTTTTTAAAAGCATTTAATGAAAGTCCTTTAATTCATCAGTACATTTAAGGCAACATATTATGGGATGGCGTGGGCACGGAGGGTGGCGACTCTCAGATCCACTATATGGTATTTTAGTTAGTTGTAAGCTTGGCAGTTCTTTACATTTTATGTGTTTATTGTTCAGCTCTAACTCCGTTCGTCAGCTAGTGAACTCAGGAAGTGTTGTTGCTAGCAAACTAGTACTCTACCCACTAATAACATGTACTGAATAAATGATCAAATGTAGTAATCAAATTAACCAAATAAAGATTTAAACTAAAAAAGAAATGAAGTCATCTATGAAACATTATGGATGTAGAACGTCATCAAATCACTCCTTTATTTAGGTCTCATTTAATATTTTTCTCTTAAGTACTTTTTAGCTCATTTCCTAAAATAAATTAGTATAGACATTAGTTTTGATTCCATTATTCACCAATCAGGGTGCACCAAACAAACGTTACGGACAAACCGAGCTGCTGGTTAACCAAGTAACCAAGTAAATAAGCAAAAACAACAAGAGTGGTGTGAAAAAGAAAAAGTACAGTTGAAACACAGACAGGCTAACGACAATCACTAGACTGTTTATTTAGAGGATGTGGGTTTCCCTTGGCAGTGTTTTCTTTTTCTGGGCGCCTGACAATACGATGTAGATTTCCACTGATCAATGTGGGCAGCTGTTGGGGATGACCCGATGCAGCCTTTTCACCTCCGATACCACACACGTGCTGCAGCCTGCAGTATGGACGATGTCAGCACACGTCATACACACCTTTACCTGTTTGGTAGTGTGGAACGTACGGAAGGCTCGAGTGATACTCGCAGAACAAGAGCCGGCATCAGTAAGCATTAAAAAACACCCAGTTTTTATTCAACATTAAA
This sequence comes from Nothobranchius furzeri, assembly GCF_043380555.1. NCBI lineage: Eukaryota > Metazoa > Chordata > Actinopteri > Cyprinodontiformes > Nothobranchiidae > Nothobranchius > Nothobranchius furzeri. The sequence goes on from NC_091749.1 coordinate 74,659,839, forward strand.
CCTTTAAAATAATGTATAACAAATTAATATTAAATGAAAAGACTGAAAAATATGTAAAGTAAATAAATAAGATTTATTTTTACCCTCCCACTGTCTTTATGGGCGAGGGAAGGTGACCATTGAGCAGGGTTGAGGTCCACGTGGCGGGGGTGAGCTCACTCCTCACCCCCGCCACGTGGACCCAAGGGATAAACCATCATCCCTGCTCAATGGTCACCTCTCCTCGCGGGGTCACAATAGAGCAGAAACACTAATTCAAGGTCACTTCAGTCATGTGTGAAGTTGGTAGAACAGCTGAGAGGGGGGGGGGGGGGGGGTAATAAAAACACAATGTTGTCCTCTGGCCAACGGCTACAAGTTGTGTCCCAAGTTTAAACTTCACACTCAGAAGATCCTGCTGCTGGTTTTGTGAAGCAGCTGCTTCAAGCGTGCGACGCGGTAGGACGTCGTAAACTGTCCCGGTTCTGTTCCGCCTTGGGAACCCTGTGCATGGCTCACTGTCTCTAACCAACCGACATCGGTCCTTGCTACGTCACTAGCATGTGCTGTTCTGATGCTGGAGCTGGAGCTGCTGGAGAATGGACAGCGTATACGGCAGATTTCTGATATCGATGTCCAAACGGGACACCCCTAGTAACGTTGACGAGCACTAACTGATTTTCTCCTAACTCTAGCAGCAGAAACGATGGAAACCCTAAAACACGTGCGGTCATATTTCTGCCAGAACAGTCATGAAACTGATGTCCGACTATCTCTTTAACGAACGCTCTTCATCTCCTAATTCATGCGATTATTAATACCCGAGTTCGGTCGAATGAAGCGACGAGTCTGATGACCATGTTAATAAAATGACTAATTAAACTTTCGAATCAAAGTAAAACTTTGATGCAGCTTCTCAGACGTAAACCTCCCCCGAGGTTTATGGAGCTCTTCTTCTCACTTAGGTGAACTCGTGTATCGTTTGATGAAGTCGTATATTAAACGACCTGACTAAAGGGAATCCAGTTGCTCTCAACAGGGACCATTACACTTGGGTTACTGCTGCTGTCTGAACTAGAAGGGCTCGCTCATGTTGGCCCTGTCGCCATGGGAACGGGGGTTTCCAGTGGTTCCCGGGGCTTGGCTGAAATTAGCCACATGCTAGTGGAACATCTCAGCCCAGTCAGCTGCGTTGTGGTGAGCTGGATGGCTGCAGTAAAGAACTAGAAAGGTGCTGTTAGCACAGCTCTACTGTAAATCCTGATGATCGGTGCAACTCAGAGATCATTCATCTTCTCTGTGACCCCAGTAGCAAGTTTAGTCTTAGCGTAGAGACTAAATGACATACATGGATGATTATGACTCATGGGCTGACAGCCACTCTCCAGACCCATCGCAGTCCTCCAGAGGCGTCTTCTTCACATTTACAGCCTTTAAATGGTGCCGTTCCAAACCAATGCCAGGAGCACCACTGAACCTGAACGAGAAGCTCTTCACTTTTCATCTACAGATTGTTTTCCTGCCCATCATCTCAAACCTTGAAGGTTATTGTCTCATGTGCCTCTGGAGCTGTGGGCTGGGCTGGTTTTAACCACTGACATCAGGGTGAGTTGTAAACCAAGGGCCTGCAGGCTGGCGCGGGTCAGGAAGGTGCTTGAGTCATTCTGTGAAAGCCCCTTTGATGCTTCCTGGTGTGTGGACGTGCCCGAGTCAGACTGCGGTTTGTGTTGTTGGCACTTTTCACTTCATGCTATCGTCGGGATTAAATCTAAGGAGTCTTGTCCGTCTGCTCTTTTCTTTGTCGAATATTTTTATTCCTTTGCTGCTGCTGCCGAGATGGTTGCTGTCTAGGTTAGGCCATCTCAGGAGCTCTACGCAGCTGCAGCTTCTGCAGGCCTTTTGGACGCGTGCTGAACAGAGCTGTGATGGAAACTGCCTATTAAACCCAAACTCCTGCCCACATCCTGTCTGCTGCAGCCGTAAGCGGATGTTCATGGAAAAAAGCTGCGGGAGAGCCGTGAGGTGGAGCTGCACAGATGAACTAGTTCATGGAGCCAAACCTGCAACAGCTGATCAGCTGAGGCTGTACAGGCGCGCGGGCATCGTTAAGCCAAACCGTGACACGGTATTTATAGAGCTAGTGAGACCTATGCTGGTCACAGTGATCCCAGCAGATCTCAGGTCTGTTTGTGTTTGACTGATAAAAAACAAAAGCAGCGTATTTGTGTTTCCACGTTCTCCTCTCGCCTAACAGAGTCCTGTCATTTCTTTAGTTGACTTTTATCCGTTCAGTTATTTCACTTTGTTCCAAATTGTGATCCAGGAAGTAAAAACTTCCACATGGAAGGACGGTTGTTGGGTGAATGGGAAGCCTAAGTCACGCCCATCTACTTCCGGGCCACGGGTCCCCGGAAGAACGACAAACCGAACGCAAGTCAACGGGGCTAAAAACGTAGTTTTCTAATCCCGCTTGTCTTGTGTCATGGATTTCAGCCACGATGTCTGCGACTTTAAAAGATGCATTTGATACCAAGAACGCTTATTTTAGAACGGGGGGATGTTATTTTAGGTTTTGTGTGAAAATGCGTCCAGGACTACGAACGCGCGGTGGAACGGGAGTTAAATCCTTGCCCCGTAATTGGAAAGGTTGCAGGTTCAAGCCCCACTCAGTTTGTCACTGTCGTTGTGTCCTTCTCAGACGTGTCTTTGTGTCTCCCCAGGGCTGCTTGAAGACGTTGGCCTGCTGCTTGAATCCACCGTGGAACACCATGCTGTCCCTGCTGCTGCCTGTGATGCTGACAATCCCAGTGATGGGTGGGTGTTTCCGCTCCTCGTCTCCTTCCGTTAGATCCGGGTCGCTGCAGTGGGAATGCTGCAGAAAACACCTTCAAACGCTTCAACAGCGAAACAGCTGTTCTGATGTTACACCCAGACATAACGCCCCTTTAGTCTGAGTCCTGGACCTCCCCACTTACGCTCCATCCATCCAGACGAGTCTACCGAGAGCTTCCTGCCGTTTGTCCTCGTGTCCCGTGTGCACAGGCGAAGGGCCAGGTGCTGGGGACGTCCCGTCTGAGTTTAATCTTCATGACACTGGCGTGCTTTTATGCTCTGAGCTTTTCCAACAGGGAGAGCAGGAGGCCCGGACGAGGCCTTCCACGGAAACCAGCAGCTTTTCTGCTGTGACTCAAACGAGCGCAGTGAGGAAATCATCCTCTCATAGTTACAACACGAGAGAAGCAGCGTGGCGCTGGTTGATGTGCAACTGAGGATTCATGACTCGCCTCAGAAGTCTGTGTTCAGTGGAAACGAGCTCCCATAGCCACTGGTGTCGTCATAAAAGGGAACAAACAGCCCGTGGGTTAGTCTCATGACTCAGTAAATAAAAAAGGAAATGGAGCACGTCAGCACGGGGTGAACAACGCGTGTGTGTAACGCCAGGTGTGTCCCTGGCGTGCAGCCGACACGTTGTGCTTGCTAATCAAAACGTCAGAAACACGAGCGGAGGAAGGAGGAAAACACGAGCGCCCGTAACTCTGAAACTGCGTTTGAACCAGTTTTAGTTCTTTTTTATAACACAGACATAAAGACGAAGTAAAAATGGAATTAGAACCCGGACGCCGGTACCAAAGATACGATCGGGGCTCTGGCAGACCCTAAAACCAACACTATAATCCTCTTGTTGTGTCTGGCTGGAGAAGCTTTCTAGTTGAGCATCAGCAGCACGTCTGAGTCCGGCTTGGTGGACCTGCGTGTCTTCAGTGGCTCATCAGGGACCTGCTCTCTCCCAGCACTATTGGGCCTCGCTCGCCCCCCTCACAGCGAGGAGGCGCCGTGCACTGGTGGAGCTCTACCTCGGAGGTAATGGGCTCTTGCAGCTCGCACGGTGATTCACTTCCTCTCTGCTAACCGGAGCACTAAGTGAATTAGTGGGAGTGGAGTGTGATGCTGCACACTTCCCCATCACACAGCTGCAACGATACCGAAGCCACGCCCATCACGCCGCTCCTTTGGTTTCATTAAACATCGCCAAATTTGGTCAAAGCTTCAAAGGTGGTAAAAAAACGAAGTCATCCACTTCTTATTTGTCCAGCGCTCGATGGTGGAGCTCCACCGATGTGGTCCCTGCTGATACATGCTGATCACTGATTGGATGGGACAGATTTCCCAGCACGCCAAACTCTTGCATGTCGAGAATGAAACCAAATTCCTAATTACAGCTTATTTTTATTCTAAGTGATGGACGTTAGTTTGTTAGGAGTAAACAAGCGCTGCCATGACTGAAGCAGGTGATGGGCTTATTTCAGTGGGATAGGGCGGGGCTTATCGAGGGAACGCCAGTGTCTCCAGACATTAGCCCTCCCCCGGCTGTTTCTCACCCAGTGCTGCACAGAGAGAACGTGTTTATTTAAATCCACCATTAAAGAACCAGGTGGACTTGTTTGCCATCCAGATCCACCGCGGCCTGCACCCCCGACCCTCCTTGGTACTTTTAATAGCTTCATCTGTCATCAAGCACACAAGCTGTTGTAGTTTAGAGTGTCAGCGAAATGCACACGCTGTCACTGTGTGTGCAGTAATGAGTGGGCCACAACAGTTAGCTTAGGAAAGTAATGTCCTCGGCTCGCGTCAGCATGTAACACACAGCAGTGTCAGCCAGCGGCGGAGCTAACAGGAGGCTGTCGAGCGAATAGCTTGTTGTTGTCATGGTGCGGGCTCAGTTAGCACAGCCACAAAGCTGCCAGGGCGCTCCGTGTGCCGCTCCTAGCACCAAAACAACGAGACAGTCGTATTCCTGCAGATAGGCCGAAGGAAGGCCGCCCTAATGATGGCAGCTGTGAGGTCACTGAAATTAACGAGCATAATTGGAGACGAGTGTCGTGGTCGGCAGGCAGGCACACATCGTTGTAGAGCGTGAAACTAGCCCGCTCATCTCCGGTGTGCTTTTAAAGGTCTGCGGACTTCTCCCTGCTCGCCTCTTCTCTTCACATCAGTTGGTTCTGCAGAGAGGGGACACTTTAGCCTGTGCAGATTTTCAATTTAAGGCCATTACCCCGTATCAGTGATGCTCTTGCTAATGTGGTTGTGTCCAGTAAAGCATCCTTTAAAGCCATCGAGGACCGGCTCTGTTGTAGTGCATGCACAATGAGCTGTCTCCGTCGGCTCTTCTTTTCTCAACACTTACTCGCTGAAGCTAATTGCATTAGCCAACCACCACCTCGTGGTTTTTTCAACAAGTTCTTAAAAATGCTGCCTTGGGAGGGGGGGGGGGGGGGGGGGGTGTCGTAAAACATTGATACCAGTGGCATGCCACGATTTCAGTCCTGGAGGGGAAGAGCGGCCTGCAGCCAGATGCTGACCGGTGGGTCTAGAGGGCTGTGACGAACGTGGTGAATGGTGCCGATTGGTGCTGGGAAAGTCTCGGAGACGCTGCTGCAACCAGCCACGTGTAGATCCCCGATTACTGGGTGGTGTGGCTGTGGCACGGCTCTGCCACTGAGACAAGCACCTGGCAACAGTACCAACTCTCACCTCAGTGAGAAAGATCAAATCTCTTCATTTACGGCCTTTTCTCTCCGTACAAACGTTGGGTGGTGTTGCTTCGGTTATTTTTGCCTGCCAGTCAAAACTCAGGGTTCATTTTCCTCTGATGGTTATGACCTTTCCAAATAAACCTGAACAGTCGTGACTTTTACTGACCAAGAACTACATTTTGCACGTGAACCAGTTCCTTTTTGTTGTTTTTGGGTCGTTGTGGCTCGTGGTCGTATTCAGCTCACGCCCGACTTCGTGACCCTGCCGCTGCCTGAAGCTGCCGCCCGTTTCAGCCTGCAGCTCATCAAAGGCTCCCTGTCCCCCAGGCGTGTACGCCAGAGGCTCGCCTTTATTTGCCCACTTTTCTCCTGCAGACTGGAGCATTTGAATGCTGGAGTCCATTAGCAGGTTATTGATGGGATATGAGATGGCTTATCCCCGTGAAGAATGGAACATGGAGGAAGTAGCAGTAGGGGAAAAGAGGAATAGTGAGTTCCTTTGTGATTCATGAGCCATCACCTGTATCTGTGCCGTGGTGGAGAAACACACACTCCATGATGGGTTTTCCAGGGAAAATAGAGGAGAGCATTCTCAGCACTTATTGTTGAACGTTGTTCTTTAGGAGAGCAGAGCGCTCCCAAACTGGCTCCATCTCACTGATGGGAAAAGCAGTTTTCACTCAGAAATATTCCAGATTTGTCATTTTGATCCAAACCACACCAGCTGCTTAAGATGCTTCAGATCATATTCTCCCTCCTTAACTGTCAGCACATTTAAACATCTGCTCCGGACGGCGTTAAATCAGAACGGGCCCTTCCCTTCAGACCGAACGAGCCATCGGACGCATCGTGAGAATTATTAGTGACAAAAAGGCTCGGCGGGCTTTTGAGGCGAGCTCCTTTTGATGTTTAGCTGCTGAAAACTGTCCAGAATGACAATGTGTTGCAGTGCAGTTGTGCAGGCTACCAGATGGGGGCAGTGTTGTAAAAGCATCGCCTCCTCCTGTCACCAGTTCGCCCTGCATAGTCGTGTACTTTACTTTGTCCATGCTGCCATTCATAACGTGCCTCCTGATGCAGGGAACCGCTGCGATGCTTCCATGTACGTTTATATTCTTGGTTTGTGACGAAACATCTCGTTTCTGATGACCAGCAGCTGTTCAAAGACCCCCTCATGAAGGAAAGCTGTAGCGTAAAGCTCACCGAGAGGCTCAGCCTGACTGAAACCATCAGAGCTCTGCGAGGGGGAAGACCTCGCTGCTGAATCACAAACCGACAGACACATCAGCGCCGGCAGCTCTGGAGCACACGGCTGAATAAATCAGTGAACTATGAAAGTAATCTGTGCACATAATGCTAATTTAAACCATGTAGTATTGTTGTGTGTGTGTCAAGGACAATACAAGGCACCTGTGTGTGTGTGTGTGTGTGTGTGATTACGAGAACCTCCCTGCTCACACACACTCAGACAGAGTTGAGGCCCGTAAACACAACGTGCGGCGTGTAAATCCCCTCCGCCCGACGCCTCCCAGCCGGCCCTCCGTGGCTTCTGAGCATCTCTTTATCGAGAGGAGGAAGGGAGATGTGATATCCTTGCTCGCCCCCGGGGCTAGGCCTCGCTACGAGGTGCGGAACGGCTCCTCACTAGAGACCTTTAGTCTCTGACTGCTGCTTGTCTGCTGTAAGAAACATGTTTTTATTCAGTAAACCGAGGAGAGATGAGACAACACGCTCGCTGTAAACACGGGCAGATCAAAAGCAACCGGGGGTGCAGTGATTCGGCTTTGGACCGTGGTGTTTGACTACTGACGACGCGGACCACACGCGTGCATTTTCCATGATGTCAGCCATGTTGGCTTGCCCTACGCCCCCGTCCAGCCTCGTGCTGCCTTTAACGTGCAGGTGGGTGCCTCTGCAGAGGCTTCTGTGGAGCTGCGTCCTCTCAGGGCCTTGGGGGGAGTGCTAGTCGCTGGTGAAAGAAGCTGTGAGGCAAGCCTGTACGTCTCTCTGTCTGTGACCTGGGCATTCGTGTGTGTGTGGGGCTCCGTCACACACTCTGGCTTGTTTCCAGATATTATCTTTAAGTGTGAGCTCAGCCCCAGTCTGGTCCCCCTTTGTGTATGAAGTCAGTGGTGTGAGGTAGGGAGTGATCTAACTGCTCTCTCCCCTCCTCCTCCAACACGCCCGTCTCAGAAAGGGCCGTCACTGACCCTCGACTCCAGAAGAACTAAACATCACCAGCGCTGCGAAGCGTTGACCACCTCCAAAGATGCAGAAAAACCCAGTCCAGCATGTGCTGGCGTCGCCGCTCGGGCGGTGCAGTCCTGCTGAGCGACGGCGAGCACGGAGCGGGGAGATAACCCCACAGCAGCAGAAGAGCTTCTGTAATTGCACTTTAGAGAGACGGGGAGCAGCTTCACTGTGGCAGTCGGAGAACGGTTTTGTGAGTGGCACTCGGTTGGTACGGACACTTTGATTTGTTCCAGGTCAGAACTGTGGAGCAGCGCTGAGCTGAAGGGAAGTAATGCCGGCCTGCCGGCCCCACAGGGTGGGTTTCTTTTAGAAGCAGTTTTGTTCTCCTTTGTCGTAGCGACGGGGGCGGACATATTTGTAGTTTAAACTCGTGTAGGTGAAATAAACCTATTTTCTCTCTGAAAGGTTTCTCATAAGTCTTTACGACTCCAGCGCCCTCGCTGACAGCTACACTCTTGTGCTCTCTCCTCTGCACTCATGAGGGGAGACACAAGGTGGCACTGTCTGTGCAGGTAAAGGTGATGTGGAGAGGCCACCTTGCAGGGATTGGCTGAATGTGATTGAGAACAGGGCTGCCTTGACGTAGCAATGCCCATCCGTACGAACCCTCTCGGATAAAAGGCTTGTTTGTTGTTTATAGGGACGTCATTATTGCACCTCTGCAGCGGTCAGATCTCCTTCACAGCAAAGTGCTTCAGCGCTGACATTGGCCGTGTGATGGATGCAGCTCAAAAGGGGGAGGAGGCTGAAATGCCACCTTGATTCCAACAGTTAGAGGGGCTGGGGATGAAGTAGGTGTTGCTCCGAGGGCCGGCTGGATTTTCCTCCCCGTGATGCTGATGAGTGTCTCAGAGCTGGATAACAGCAGACAAGGATCGATGGAGAATGTTGACTCTTGAGAATACTGTGGATATCGTGCAGGCTGCCTATGGCTGCTAATCCAGGATGGTGATGCAGGGTACTCGTTGCTCTCGGACGAGTCTAGACAACCCGAACACACAAGATCGTCCACGCAGAGGCACGAGAAAGCAGGAAGGCAGGTGTTTACATTTTCTCTGAAACAGAGTTCTGCTGAGTTTCTCCTTCAGCAGCGTATCTCTCTGAGATTAAACTAAAGCTGTACAGATGTTGCCTCCGTTAGTGGGTTTCACCGCACCGAGCCATCACCAGGAGGCAAAGCCCTAATGCTTACCTCCAGGTCTCTTCTTCTCATCTCACCGTTCCACACGCCAGGATGATGCTGAAGCAGCTCGCGCTGGGGTTTGAGCAGGGGTTAGAACAATAACGTTCCACAGGTAAGACCCGAATAGGATGGCCGATATCTACAACCCCGTCTGAGATGAGCTGTGCAGCGAAAGCATAATCATCTGTATATTTCAGAGTTCCTGTTGATTGATCAGTTCCTGTCCCTCGTGTCTTACAGGTGAGATGGAACTGCGTGTCCCAGAGCAGCCAGTGGTGGCGCTGCATGGCAGGGACGTCACTCTCAACTGTTCTTTCAACCACACGAGTCCCTTCAATCTGTCCGACGTGAGCATCTTCTGGCAACTGACAGACACCAAACGTGGTGTTCATGGGTACTCGGAGGGGCGTGACCAGCTGACGGACCAGGCAGAGAGCTTCGCCAATCGTACCAGCCTGTTCCCCACCCAGCTGCGAGCAGGCAACGCCTCCCTCCTGCTGAGCAGCGTGCTGGTGTCTGATGAAGGCAGCTACACCTGCTTTGTCATGGTGCAGGACTACGGCAGTGCTGCTTTGTTGCTGCAGGTGGCCGGTGAGTCCCACCTGTGAGATGATACACGTCATCGCATACCCACCTGCTGAAGCCACAGAGCTCCTTTCACCCGGGCGGTCCTGCTTGTGACCTGCGCTACCGTTGGGTTGTAGTTCTACCGTGAGACGGATGCAGATGGCCTGTGGGGGCTGTGGCAGATGTGTGGGGTGCCAGCCGGGTCTCTCTCATAGAAGATCTTCAATTTGTCCTCCCAATTAATCATTTATGTCCATCAGCCACAAATCTGATCTAATCCAACGACGCTGTCCTCGGCGGCGGTTTAGCAGTCAATCTCAAATTTTAATTTCAAGCGAAAAGAGAAAAAATGAACAACCAGGATTGTCAAACTGCCACCGGACAACAGGCAGAGGAGTGTGTAACTGTAAGGTTGCAGGTTAGAGCTCCGCCCATTCTGCTGGAGCGAGGCCGAGCTCCGATTCTAGCCGCAGACACGACGGTGGGCACGTAGCACAGCACAGTGGCTACAACCACACCCACTGTGCTACGGGCAGAGCACCTCATGATGGAGCACGAGCTCAAAGTACACCAAAGACGTCCGTTAAACATCAAACACGAACACCTTTTTAATCACTGCACTTATGAACTGCTGAAACTGCTCCTCAGGTCAGTGTTAACCGATCGGTCTGGGCTGCACGGTGGCGCAGTGGTTAGCACTGTTGCCTCGCAGCAAGAAGGTTGCAGGTTCGAAAATCGGCTGCGACCTTTCTGCGTTGAGTTGCATGTTCTCCGCACGCCTGCTCAGCCCTACTGGTCTGTTGCAGCCGTTGTGCCCTCGGGCAAGACCCTAACCCCCCCCCCACACACACACACACACATGCTGGTGGTGGTCAGAGGGGCTGGCGGCGCCTGTGTTCATCAGCCTCTCTATCTCTGCCCCAGGGCAGCGGTGGCTACTAGATCATGACCACCAGGGTGTGTGTGTGTGTGTGTGTGTGTGTGTGTGTGTGTTCTGTCTTCTCCATCCCCAGTGAGTCATGGAGGATGGCTGCTTATACTGAGCCAGGATCCTCTGGAGGTTTCTTCCTGTTAAAAGGGAGTTTTCCTCTCCACTGTCGCTGCATGCCTGCTTAGTATGAGGATTGCTGTAAAGCAGGGCTATTCAAATCCGGGCCTGCAGGGCCGGTGTCCAGCACGTTTTGGTTTTAACTCCGCTTCAACACACCTGATTATAATCAGCAGGTGATTAACAGGCTCCTGCAGAACCTGATGAGCTGCTGCACCGGTGATTCAACCACTGAATCAAGTGTGTTGGAGCAGAGAAACCACTAAAACGTGCTGGATTTCGGCCCTTGAGGCCTGGAATTGAATAGCCCTGTTTTACAGCTATCCTCTGGCTAAGGAAGCATTTAGTGACAGTGGAGAGGAAGTGCCTTGAGGGGTTCTGGGACTGTATCAAATGCAGGCCATTTACCATCTACGCATTCATGGAAACTTGCAAACGACAGAAAGTTCATTCATGGCATTCAAACCTGCAACCTTCTTGCTGCGAGGCACCAGTGCTACCAGCTGCTAGCATGCAGCATCAGGCTGTACTTTTAAAGCTGGACTCTGCAACAGAAATGTACTTTTAGGTACTTCAGTCAGAACGGTGTTTAAACTCTTTACAAATAGGGGCGGGGCTTTAAACCTATACTGCAGCCAGCCACTAGAGGGCCTTTTGGTTTCTGCTCATGCACCAGCTTCAGGAGAAGGTTGGAGACCGACGTGCACGAAAACATCAGCTGAGATATTTTCACACGTTACGTTGTTGGTGGGTTGATAAACATACGTGGAACCTGCCTCCAGCATCAGGTAGAAAACAACGTGACCACGCTTGAGGACACGTAAACCTCTAGAATATGAACACGTGTGTGACTAACTAGTTTCAAACTGAATAAAGAAACTAAATCAAACATTTACTATGATAAATGACTTTCAGTTGGATGCATTTGTGTCCACAGGCATTAGTTATGCAGGGCACGACCGGTCGGTTTCCTAGAAACTAAACTAATCCAAACCAGACTAAACCATTATTTGTCTTTTCCTGTTTGAAACGCACACTGAACACCTACACACCTGCAGTGTAGCCATTTCCTTCCACGAGGTGTAAACAGGTGATAAACGTCTTCCTCTGGATGGTTTTTGTCAATAAGCGCTGACTGCGGCCTCTGTCATGGTCAATATCTGCTGACTTTGATTATTAGCTGTTGTCACGGTCAATCAGCCACCACTAACATCTGCTCTGGTGTGCCACCACATGGTCCAGCATCACAGCTGAGAGGATTTTATTCATCACCGAGGGCCGTCCCACCCCTCTGTCTGTGGTGAGAGCTCCCAGCAAGGATCGGCGTTACGATGAGTTACGTTCTGCTTTCATCCACCAGGGAAAGTTCAGATGGTCCACCAACACCGGCACTGTTGGCTTCATTTTATTCTCCGCACTAGTGTGTATTAGTGCTCCACCTTTACTCTTGGAGACGTCCTTCGTGCTGCTGCACAAGAAAGGAAACCAACTCAGATGAAGATGTTTGATCTCCATCTCGGCTCCTGGACTTGGATTCTGGTGCCGTTCTTCAACATCATGTCTTTACTTGTGTTTTAGCTTGTGGACTCAGATGTCTCACATTTCCTGCCTGTATTCTTTTTTATCAACTTTTCTTTCCTCTGTGCCGTCATTTTGTTTCAGGTTCATGTCTTGGTCTTCTGTAGGGACTAGCATCACAGAAAAGAGGTGCAGCACAGATACGGCCTTGAGCCTAGTTTATGCTTCAGCATCGTCTCTCCTGCCTCTCCTACAGCCTCCATCCACTCTGTTGCAGACTGTGAGAACTTTCTGTCTTTCTTTGTGGACAAAGTCAATAAGGTTAGATCTAGCATCTCTCCTTCAGCCTATCGCTGCCTCTCCCGACTCCAACCAGACCCATCATCCTAGATAGCTTTGCTCCTGTTTCTTTGCCTGAATTAACCAAACTAGTTAACTCTATGAAGACCTCTGCATGCCCCCTCCACATCTTACCCTCATCTTTGTTTAAAAGTGCTTTTCAGTCCATCGGTCCCAGCGTGCTCTCTATAATTAATGCTTCTCTGGTCTCTGGTCAGGTCCCTGCTTACTTTAAGAACGCTGTAATCCACCCGCTTCTTAAAAAAACGAGTCTCGACCCCTCTCTCCATAGCAGCTTCAGACCCATCTCTAAACTTCCGTTCATCTCCAAGATCTTGGAAAAGGTTGTGGCTAAACAACTCACAGCTGCTCTTGATGAACATAACATCTATGATAGCTTCCAGTCAGGTTTTCGTAGAGCTCATTCTACTGAAACAGCTCTTCTTAGGGTCTCTAATGACCTTCTGACTCACAGTGATGCAGGGGACGGTTCTGTTCTGGTCCTGCTGGACCTGACTGCAGCCTTTGACACTGTTGACCATCACCTGCTGCTGGAGAGGCTGAGAGACTGGGTAGGCCTATCAGGATCTGCTCTGGAGTGGTTCTCATCTCATCTCTCTGAGCGCTCCTTTTCTGTGGCCGTCTCCAAGTTTAGGTCCTCCACCACCTCTCTTACCCATGGTGTCCCACAAGGTTCTGTGCTGGGGCCTCTGCTCTTCCTCCTCTATCTGCTTCCTCTTCAGCACATCCTGAGCTCCTTAAAAGGAATCTCCTACCATCTTTATGCAGATGACATCCAACTGTACATCTCCTTTAAGCCCCATGAGATGTCTAAGCTGCAGCTGTTACACACCTGCTTAGACTCTATCAAAACCTGGATGGTGGGAGCTTTCTTCAGCTGAATGAAGATAAGACTGAGATCCTCATCTGTGCCCCAGACAAGCTGGTTCCCAAAGTCAGAGACTCTCTTGGTCAGCTTGCTTCCCACACCAAACCTTCTGTCAGGAATCTTGGCGTGACCTTTGACCCAGCTCTCACCCTGGATTCTCATGCCAGTTCTCTTGTTGGCTCTTCCTTCTTCCACCTCAGGAACATTGCTAAGCTGAGTCCCATTCTGTCCCGCTCTGAACTTGAGACAGTTCTCCACACCTTCATCTCCTCACGCTTAGACTACTGTAACTCTCTTTTCACGTGTCTGAGCAGAACCTCCCTGAACCGTCTACAGGTGGTTCAGAACGCCTGTGCTCAGCTTCTGACCAAGTCCTCCAAACACACCCACATCACCCCGCTTCTCCTCCAGCTTCACTGGCTGCCAGTCAACTTCAGGGTTCATTTCAAGATCCTGGTTCTGGTCTATAGGGCCTTACATGGACAAGCACCATCTTACATTGGTGATCTTCTTAGTCCCTACACCCCCAGCAGGTCCCCGAGGTCCAGTGATCAAAGCCTACTGGTTGTGCAGCACCAGGCTAAAGGTCAAAGGTGACAGATCATCTTCTGCTGTGGCCCCCAGACTCTGGACCTCTCTCCCCCTGAGCCTGAGATCAGACAGACAACGTGGGTTTAGAGGTGGCGAGTGCATGAACAGGTGGAGAAGAAGTTTGTTCATGCTAAAAAATCTATGTGATACAAAAACACAATAGTAAATGCACCAACCTGGACCGGATACAGGACAGGGGACCCCAGAACAGCGCTGCACCCTCTGTTGTCCTGGCAGGGACAGGAGAAGGACACGTACGGGAGCCAAACGTCTCCTTCAGTGCATCTCTCCCTCGTGGAGCTGACACAGAAGCATCAGCTAGGCTTTAGTAATCAGGAGAAAGCTGCAGAGAAACGTCAAACATGCATCTGCTGCTCTCTCATGCCCTGTGTCTTTGTTTCTCTGCTCCAGCTCCGTACACCAAGCCTGTGCTGACTTTAGAGCCCGAGTCCAACCTGCGTCCAGGCGATGAGGTGGCCCTGACGTGTCTGGCATATGGAGGGTATCCTGAAGGCGATGTTATATGGCAGGATGGAAGTGGCCGTAACTTGACGGACAACATCACCACATCAGTGGTCGCTAACGGCGACGGGCTGTTCATGGTGACCAGCGTGCTAACGGTTGTGCTGGAACCCAACAGCACCTACAGCTGCCGGCTGATCAACCCGCTGCTTGGAGAGGAGGGCTTCGTCTTTGTCACAATCACAGGTGGGAAGCCGTCCTCACGTCCACTTCAGGAGCAGATTAGTTTTCTGGGAATCTTCGGTTTGTTTCCCACTAGTAGAGCCGGGCTAAACAAGTGCATCTGTTACGGCCCTGGTTTGACCCAACTTCATCAAAGTCGTCTTTATTGTCATTTCTACCACATGTGCAGGACATACAGAGAAACGAAATCGAGTTTCAGTGCACACAATTCAGAGATCAGACATATATGGGTAGGACACATGACAAGAATTGGTGACTGCAGTCATTCGCAACATGAGTTGCGCTACCTTAATGAAAAGGGTGTTACATGAGGATAAGTGGGGGTAAGGCAACAAAAAAGACATAGCAGAGTTAGACCCAGCGGGGAGTAACTCTATTATACAAAAAAACTCCTTGACATGGAAGCACAAACAGCACAGATACAAACATCAGAGTCCAATGGGGAGGCTTGGATGGGCGGGATCCTGAAGCCTCCAATGGGAGCTGCCGGTTCATCTGAGCAGGTCTGAACTCGGGACTAGAACATTGGTCTGCCTGGAACGTCAGAACCTTGGAAAAGCAAACGGACTAGCCGGTGAACCAAAGGGAAGGGAAGTCGCTGGCATGCCTCCATGCCTTTTACCTTCTATTCAATTCAATTCAGTTCAAGAATACTTTATTAATCCCAGAGGGACATTGATTGCTGTAGTAGCTCAGAATAATAATAATAATCAAGTCATCAAAGAGGTGTTGTATATTACAACGGCTGTTGGCAGGAAGGATCTCCGGTAGCGGTCAGTGTTGCAGCCAAACTGAAGAAGCCTCTGACTGAAGACACTCTTCCGTTGTCGGACAGTCTTGTGAAGAGAACGCTCAGGGTTGTCCATCATTTTCTTGATTCTCTGGAGAATCCTTCTTTGCATTATCTCCTCCAGCGGTTCCAAAACTGTCAAAACTCTGGCTGAGTCCTCGAAAGGGCTTGGAGTTCCTCCATCTTGTTGGCCAGTGATCTCACATTGCCCATTACGATCGATGGAAGAGA
Organism: Nothobranchius furzeri; assembly: GCF_043380555.1. Classification (NCBI taxonomy): domain Eukaryota; kingdom Metazoa; phylum Chordata; class Actinopteri; order Cyprinodontiformes; family Nothobranchiidae; genus Nothobranchius; species Nothobranchius furzeri. Next base: position 74,675,466 of record NC_091749.1, read on the forward strand.
TGGTTTGAATTTCCTCTTTATCTGTCTCCGTTTGGCTCCCGCTCTGCACCCACGCTTCTTGTGTTTTAGCTCATTTGGGATTTGTGGCTTCAGTTGAGGTATTATTTCAGCCTTTCCAATGTTAATCAGCTGCTCCCGATTGTAAACCAGACGGTTGCCATGGTTACACATCATAACAAATGCTCAAAAAGTGAAAAAAGCTAAAAAAAATAGCAGTAAAAATCCTCCAATTTTCACAGCACCAGAAACAGAAAAGTAAAGTGTCCAAAAAAATACAGTTTTTCTTGAGAAACTAGAAGAAAAAATACCCAAGAAAAGGCAAAACTTACATATAGTCAACAGAGCTACTCCAACATGCAGCCGCCCAGAGCAGTGCAGTTCATGGTCGATGCTTAGTTGTGGCAATAGCGCCCCGGTGGATCAGCTGTGTGACGTTGTCCTGGTGCTTTGTCTGCTTTCTAATGTGAAACTGAAAGTGAACCAAATATTCATCGTTAGTCTCCCAATAAAACCGCCCTGGTGTGTTCTTATTTACGCTAACGCTCATCACCAGGCAGAGTTTCTGCTTCCTGCTGTGGGAATGTCAGTAAAATAAACGGAAAAATGCCTTTTAACAGCTCGAGAGGCTTCAGTCAGCTGGTGCATAAGCAACAGCAGAGATTTACCAACTTCCTGTAGAGTTTAAGTGTTGCAGCCCAGGAGCAACAGACTTGTTGTGTTTACAGTCGCGCACAAACAAAGTGTCTCATTACATTCTTGTGTGCTTCGTGGATCCCGTCAGCCCAACACTCTGCTGCGGAGGCTGGACGTGTCCCTCTGTCGTGCTTGGTCAAAGCAAAGCTGCAGTAAAACTCGTCTGCACAAGTGTTCAATAAACACGACCCGTGAGTCTTTCTGCATCGGTAAGTCGGAGCAGTAGGTGATCATTTCTCCAAGGAGGGTTCAGCAGCCATTCGTCACCCAGACCAAGCAGATAGAAGCAGGAAGGATGCGGCTGGCGCCCCTGCTGCTGGTTATTAGCCGTGTTTGTTTCTCTGATCTCTGAGTGTGACTGCACCTGTGTGCTCACTTCTATGGTCTTTAATGGTCTTCTTCCACCGCCCAGCCATGTCCGCTGTCTGACGTCTACTCCATGTGTTAAAGGTGATGAGAATGCCGTGT